>NC_050450.1:5095378-5246478 GCF_903995425.1 Onychomys torridus
AACCCTTTCTCGAAAAACCAAAACAAAAATCAAAAGAAAACATTTCAAAAAAAGAACTTGGGATACAGAGATTAACAGGGTCCATTTGCTACTTAAATACTTTCTTTGGGAACAAGATAAGTTGCAACTATGTTTCCTCATGAGTAAGATTTTTTTTAACCTGCTCACAGATCATACATTCACCTGAAAGAAAACCTTGGCCAGGTACCAAGGTCTAGCATTTTCCACGTCCACTTACCAACAGAAGCTGCCTTGAAGTCTTCACCTCCCCAGTGTCTCACTGAGAAAATTCATCTTCTCCGATCCACAGGCTTGGTAATTATAGAACAGAAGGTCCCAAATGAAAGTGCTTCATGTGTCAGCCCCAAAGCTGGGATTCTGTGTGTGTACCACCACACCCAACTCCTACCTACAACCTCTTTTTTTATTTTCTTTCTTCTTCTTCTTCTTCTTCTTCTTCTTCTTCTTCTTCTTCTTCTTCTTCTTCTTCTTCTTCTTCTTCTTCTTCTTCTTCTCCTCCTCCTCCTCCTCCTCCTCCTCCTCCTCCTCCTCCTCCTCCTCCTCCTTCTTCTTCTTCTTTTTTTTTTCCAGACAGGGTTTCTCTGTGTAGCTTTGTGCCTTTCCCGGATCTCACTCTGTAGACCAGGCTGGCCTCAAACTCACAGATCTGCCTGGCTCTGCCTCCCGAGTGCTGGGATTACAGGTGTGCGCCACCACCACCCAGCCTGCCTACAACCTCTTTAGGGGTGTAATTTTCATATGTAGAGACTTGCTATATCCATTCAGCTGAAATCTGCTTGTTTTATACTTTTCTGTTAACTTAAAAATATGTCATCTTGGCCGGGCGGTGGTGGTGCACTCCTTTAATCCCAGCACTCAGGAGGCAGAGGCAGGTGGATCTCTGAGTTTGAGGCCAGCCTGATCTACTTCCAGGACAGCCAGTGCTACACAGAGAAACCCTGTCGCGCCCCCCCCCCCCAAAAAAAAAAAGAAAAAGGAAAAAATGATAGATCTCTCTGGTGCACAATAGAGTAACGGGGAAATGAAACCACAGCTGAACTCACACTATCCATGGACTCTTTCCCCATCACTCACTTCTGTGTTCCTGGGACTATCTCCAACTGATGGGCTAATGAAGAACTGGCCAATAGCGAGGATAGGCGGGGCTGGCAGGCAGAGAGGATATATAGAAGGAGAAATCTGGGAGGAAGATCTAGGAATGAGAGAGCAGGAAGAGGACTTCAGGGACCAGCCACATAGCTACATAGCTACACAGCCACCCACAGAATAAAAGTAAGATTTGCAGAAATAAAAAAAGCCCAGAGGCAAAAGATAGTCAGAATAAGTTAAGAAAAGCTGACTAGGCCTGGCGGTGGCCTTTAATCCCAGCACTCAGGAAGCAGAGGCAGGTGAATCTCTGAGTTCAAGGCCAGCCTGGTCTACAGAGTGCATTCCAGCACTGGTTCCAAAAGCTACACAGAGAAGCCCTGTCTGGAAAAAACAAACAGACAAAAGCTGACTAGAAACTAAGCCAAGCTAAGGCAGGGCAATCATAATTAAGAATAAGCCTCCAGCCGGGCGGTGTTGGCGCTCGCCTTTAGTCACAGCACTTGGGAGGCAGAGGCAGGTAGATCTGTGAGTTCGAGGCCAGCCTGGTCTACAGAGTGAGATCCAGGAAAGGCACAAAGCTACACAGAGAAACCCTGTCTCGAAAAACCAAAAAAATAAAAAATAAAAAAAAAAGAATAAGCCTCCATGTGTGAATTTATTTGGGAGTTGGGTGGTGCCCCCCGCCCCCCCAAAAAAAGAAACAGCAATGGTCATAGACTATAACCCTCTGCAGCGGTAAGCCCCAATAAACTTTTTTTTCTATAAGTTACCTTGTTCATTATTGTTTCACAATAATAGAGAAATGACCAAGACACCGTGTGACACAAAACCACACATACAACTCGTTGGGTTTGTTTTTTTTGAGAAAGAGTCTTGCTATGTAGCCCAGGCTGGCCACAACACATTATCTTCTCATATCAGCCTCCCAAATCCTGGGATCACAGGCACAAGCCACCTCATCTAGTACACAAAAAGCAATTTATGGCTTATGGTTGTAAAGTCAACTCAGGTCCCTGACACATACAGGTCATTCCACTGGAACACAGTTTCTACTCACTCCTACACCAAAGGGAAGCCCATTTACACTGGGCAAAGACTGAGGATGTAACTCAGTTGATAAAGTGCGTGACTCATATGCAGAAAGCCTGGCTTTTGATTCCCCAGCAGCACAAGATTGGGTGTGGTGGCACAGGCCTCTAATCCCAAAACCGAGGAGGTAGAAGCAGGAAGACCATAATAAGTTCAGTCATCCTTAGGGCAAGAGAGATGGCTCAGCATGACATGAGTTCTATCCTTGGCACCCACATTGCAGAGCTAGAGAATAGACTCCCATCTGACCCACATGCACACCATTCATACACACAGATTGATAGATACATATATACATACCTACATACATGATAGATAGATAGTACATACATACATAATACATACACGATAGATAAATAGGTATATACATACATGATAGATAGATAGATAGATAGATGATGGATAGATATAATCAAGTCATCTTAGCTACATAGCTAATTAGAGACCAGCATGGACTTCATAATACCACATATCAAAAAAGAAAATCCCATTAAAAAGTGAGACTGTTCTAGTTATTCTGTTTGTTTGTTTGTTTGCTTGTTTAGACAGGGTTTCTTTCTTTCTTTCTTTCTTTCTTTTTTTTTTTTTTTGTATGTGGAGCTGAGGATTGAACCCAGGGCCTTGCGCTTGCTAGGCAAGCACTCTACCACTGAGCTAAATCTCTAACCCCTAGTCAGGGTATCTCTGGGTAGCTCTTGTTATCCTGGAACTCTCTCTGTAGCCCAGGCTGGCCTCAGACTCAGAGATCCCCCTGCCTCTGCCTCTTGAGTGCTGGAATTAAAGATGTGTGCCACTACTTCCCAGTTAGTTCTACTTATACTTAGTTGTCTGCTTGGCACAGCCTAGAGTCATCCTAAAGAAGAAACCTTAGCTGAGGAATTGCCTGTCATGTTAGCCGTGGTCATGTCTGTGAGTGACTGCCTTGACTATTAACTTATGTAGGAGGGCCCACCCAACCATGGGCAAACATCACCATGCCTCAGGTAGGTAGTAGCTGTATAAAAAGCAGCCAAGCACAAGCCAGTGAGCAAGCCAGCAAACAGCATTCCTTCATAGCTCCTGTCCCCAGGTTCCTGCCTTGAGTACCTGTCCTGATGACTTTCATTAGTAATGGATTCTCAGCTGCTACATGCGTTGTGGTGACTTGGCAAGTGGGATGCAGAGGCGATCAGTAATGTTTCAACCTACCATGGCAAATGCTAGGCAGGCGTTTGGTGCTATTTGGTTAGTAAGTCTGCTGACTCCTACACCTGGATGTGCCTCACACATCACCCTCTGATTGACAATTGAGGTTGGAAGGGCCCAAAGCTTGCTTTCTATTTTTCTATCAATTAATTTTCAAAATAAAATCAGATAAGCCTCATTATTAGTTTTTAATTGCACATGGCTTCCACAATGTCTCAGCTGTTGGGTGAAAAGAGGACACCGGCTTTTGTCGGTCATTCTTGATTCCTTGGGAATTCCTGTACATTTTTAAATATTATAATTTGAAAAGTCCTTATATGCAAAGATATAGTCTGTATTAGCCTTTAATCCCAGCACTCAGGAGGCAGAGGCAGGCAGATCTCTGTGAGTTCGAGGCCAGCCTGGTCTACAGAGTGAGTTCCAGGAAAGGCGCAAAGCTACACAGAGAAATCTGATGGCGGGGGGGAAGTCTGTATTATAAAGATGAAACAACAGAACTGAAAAAAAGGTCTTCTCAACAAAAATATCTTTAAAGTTTAAAACGCAGATGGAGTCTTTGACAAAAGCTCTACTGTAACAAAGTTAACAGTTAAACCTACAGATGGTGAGGATACTGAGCAATGTAGAGTTTGGAAGACAGAATACCCTGAGAGAGCTACTTCTAAACCAGTTCATCTCACTAGACCAAAGCCCCTGGAAAGCCTCTGAGAAGGTTGGAACAGAGAGGTTTAGGGTTGTTTTTTTTTGTTTTTTTTTTTAAGTCTCACTGCATAGCCAAGGCTGGCCTGGAGTTCACTCTGTAGACCAGGCAAACTCACAGAGATCCATCCGCCTCTGCCTCCCAGGCTGCTAGGACTAAACATGGGCATCACCACGCCCAGTTGAGTTACTATTTTTTTTTTTTTTTTTGGCTAGAGCTGAGGATTGAACCCAGGGCCTTGCGCTTGCTAGGCAAGCGCTCTACCACTGAGCTAAATCCCCAACCCTGAGTTACTATTTTAAAATGTTACACATTGTGACAGGTACCAGCACTGACTGATGCTGCCAATCTGCCTCAACTTGTCTTTTTTCAATACTGTTTACAATTCTCTCTTTTTTTAATGGAATTTTTTCATTTATTTTACATACCGATCACAGTTTTCCCTCCCTCCTCTCCTCCCGTTCCCTCTCCCCAACTCCCATCTGCCCACCTTCCCCACATCCACTCCCTCACTGTTGGTCCAGAGTCCATGTGTCCCATGAGCTCAGGTCAGCTATCTCTGTGGGTTGCCTGTGATGACCTTGAACCCCCTGGCTCATACAACCCCAGAGCTTGGCTGTGGATTGCTGCATCTGTTTCCGTCAGTTACTGGGTAAAGGCTCTCGAATGACAGTTAGGGTAGTCACCAATCTGATTACAAGAGAAGGCCAGTTTGGGCACTCTCTCCTCTGTCGCTAGGAGTCTTAGCTGGACTCATCCTTGTGGATTCCTGGGAGTTTCCCTGACACCAGGTTTCTCCCTAGGCCCACAATGTGCCCCCATCAAGATCTCTCTTTCATTGTTATCCCCCTCCCTCTGGCCCCCAACTGGCCAAATCCAATCCCTCATATTCCCACCTCTCCATCCCCCACCTCCTGTTTACCCAGGAGATCTCATCTATTTCCCCTTCTGGGGAAATCCATGCATCCCTCTTAGGGTCCTCTTTGCTACCTTGGTTCTCTGGGGCTGTAGAATATAGTCTGGTTATCCTTTACTTTACACCTAATATCCACCCATTTATAAGTGAGTACACACCATGTTTGTCTTTCTGGATCTGTGTTACCTCACTAGGTTTAATATGGAAACTCACACAGTTGAAAATGCTTTTCCCCAGTCCTTCTCCAGAGGAAGCTATGGCCTTCTACAGGGGTTACTCTCCACTAGAGGAAAGGAAACAACCAGACTTTCCAGGGCCTATTGAATACTGGTTCTGAATTGACAATGATTCTGGGAGGCCCCAAGAAGCATTGTGACATACAGATAAAGTAGGGCCTTACAGAAGTCAGGTTATTAATGGAGTTTTGACTGAAGTCTGATTCACAATGGGTCCAGGGAGTCCCTGACCTCATTGTGTAGTTATTTATGCCATTATTAGAATGTATAATTGGAATAAATATACTTAGAAATTGGCAGACTCCCATATTAGTTCCCTGACCTGTGGGGTGAGGAATATTGTGGTTGGAAAGGCCAAATGGAAACCACTGGAACTGCCTCTTCTAGGGAACACAGTGAATCAGAGACAATATCACATCCCAAGGAGAAATTCCAGAAATTAGTGCCACCATCAAGGACTTGAAAGGTGCAGGGCTGGTGGTTCCCACAACGTCTCCGTATAACTCTCCTATTTGGTCAGTACAGAAGACAGATGAATTGTGGAGAATGACAATTGATGATTGTAAATTTAATCAAGTGATGACTGTGGTGGGTATTGTGTTCCCTGAAATATTGTGTGTTCACCGAAATAAACATATCTGGGGTCAGAGAACAGACAGCCACTAGAACAAAGCCAAAAATGGTGGCTAGAAAATGGGAAGAGTAAGCCATAACAGAAGTTGGGTGGTGGTGGTGCACGCCTTTAATCTCAGCACTTGGGAGGCAGAGCTAGCCAGATCTCTCTGAGTTCAAGGCCACTTTAGAAACAGCTAAGCATGGTGACCCACGCCTTTAATCCCAGGGAGTGGGAGCAGAAAGAGAAAAGTATATAAGGCCTGAGGACCAGGAACTAGAGGAGAAAAAGCATGCAGTTTAAGCATTTGGTTGGTTAAGCATTCAGGCTTTGGAGCAACACAGTTCAGCTGAGAACCATTGGGATGAGGACTCAGAAGCTTCCAGCCTGAGGAAACAGCTGAGGAACAAGCAAGGTGAGGAAGCTGTGGCTTGTTCTGCTTCTCTGATCTTCCAGCAATCACCCCAACAACTGGCCTCGGGTTTGATTTCATTAAGAAGACCTTTTAAGATTCATGCCACAGATGACTCTATTTGTAGCTGCTGTACCAGATGTGATGCCCTTACTTGAGCAAATTAACACATCTCCTGGTACATGGTACTCAGCTACTCAAATGCCTTTTTCCTAAAAACACAGTTTAGCGGTTTAAAATCTCTCCTGGTCAGAGAAGGATTATAGATTCATAATAAGTCAGTTCAGATGGAATAAGAATTTAAATGGTTTCCAGTGTATGTAAAAATGTATGTAGGCTTGGGAGAGAGAGGAAAAGGAATATAGAGTTATATAAAGAAATAGGACCAGACAGTGGTGGCACATGCCTTTAATCCCAGCACTCAGGAGGCGGAGTCAGACGGATCTCTGTGAGTTCAAGGCCAGCCTGGTCTACAAAGTGAGATCCAGGACAGGCACCAAAACTACATAGAGAAACCCTGTCTTGAAAAAAACAAACAAAAAAAGAAATAGAAAGTTTTAAAAAATATAGTCTTTAAAGAGAAAGCAAAAGTAATATAAAAAATAAGCCACATAACAATGGAAATCACAGAGTCTAGATTATATTGTGTTTGGGATTTTTAACTGCAGAGAGACATTCGATTGTAAAGACTATTCAGTTAAATTAATATGTATATTTTAAAAGTATCTTGACTTCAGAATTTATGTCTAAGGATATGTTGCTTTGGAAAGGAGATTATGCTTTTGTTTCTACAGGAAACAAGAGGTTATGGATTTGTTCCATGTTAAAGATTTATTTTATTTATTATGTATACAGAAGAGGGCGCCAGATCTCATTGCAAATGGTTGTGAGCCACCATGTGGTTGCTGGGAATTGAACTCAGGACCTTTGGAAGAGCAGTTGGTGCTCTTAACCTCTGAGCCATCTCTCCAGCCCTTGTTCCATATTAAGATGGATCGGATTTGATCAAACCAGACCCAGTGCCCTCTATCAGCAGGAAGTAGTCTAGAACACTATGCCCACATTCCCAAAAAATGGATTATGGCTGTTTGTCTTTGTTTAGATTATTGGTTGCAAATTGTTATTGGTCATAGTCAATATCTTTTTTTCAAAAAAAAGGAGGATTGGATATAGATATGCTAGGATAAAAGGGTAGATTATTGAATCTACTCTTATGTTTTACAATGGTATGGATTTTAGTTTATTGATACAAATTTACAGTTAATTTTGTTATACCATATATATATTTATACTCTTGTTTAAGGTATTATGTTTATGTAACTCATTTAAATTATAATGTATAATTAAGAAATATGGATTAGTAATTAGTCATCTATCATAATCAAACTTGTCATATTAGGTATGTTTTCAAGGTCAAGCAGGGATATATTTTAGATAGACAGGTCATCTTCAAACATTTCAAAGACCTATATATTTTGGCATTTAAAATGTTTTAAAAACTTGGACTTTCTGGACAATGAGACACATCTGCTCCTGGCAGCATGGATTTACTTCAAAGAGAAAGATGGGCATCAAAGACACTCCATATGGAGTTTATCTTGTTTGTGGCAAAAGTTAGCCACTGGGCAAAAAAGTGCCCTTGCATTGACTGATTGACTGGACATGGAGAACCCATAGGAAGGTGACCCCTGAAATTTGCAAGGTGAGATGGTTCTTCAGGTTCCTGCTTTGCAGAAGAAATTGCCAGACATTCTACAGGACACAGGACAAAATGACTGAGAGACTAGGCCTATGGGCTGAAGTTGGATGCCCCAACATTGAACAGGAACTTTGGGTGACTGTCCAGGCAGCCAAATGTCTCTGTCATTTCCAGAATTTTAAAAGTTGCTTACAATGCATTTCCTGTTTACTTAGGTAATATTATATCCTTCTGAGGTCTTTGATGTAGAAGACTAGGTAGTTATAATTTTCCTTGGTTATGATAAAAGATAAATTAGATATGAAACTTTAGACTTACAAATATAAGATAGAGGATAGAATATTTTCTTTAAGTTTGCCAAATACAAATAGACTAGATATTGTAACTGTAATTCTTGCTTGATAACTATTCTATTATATATGATTTTAGTATATTAAAGTTAAAACCTTTCTTTTTCATTAGATAGAAAAAGGGGAAGTGCTGTGGAATGTCATTCTGTATGCTGTGAATGTGTATTGCTCTGATTGGTTGATAAATAAAATGCTGACTGGCCAGTAGCCAGGCAGGAAATATAGGCAGGATAAGCAGACAAGGAGAATTCTGGGAAGAGGAAGGCTGAGTTAGGAGTCTGCAGCCAGACACAGAGGAAGCAAAATGACAAGGCAGAACTGAGAAAAGTTACCAAGCAATGTGGCTAAACATAAATAAGAATTATGGGTTAATTTAAGCATAAGAGCTAGTCAGTAATAAGCCTGAGCTAATGGCCAAGCAGTTATAATTAATATAAGCCTCTGTGTGTTTACTTGGGGGACATGAGTGGGAGAGATTTGTGCCAACCACTCGCTGGCTGGGATAAAGGAAAACTTCCAAACTACAGTTGCCCAAATGCCTATGTTTTCTACTCCCATTACAATGCCATCTGCTTCCAAGCATGCACCTGCAGCCTCATGGGGTGTGACCTATGATTAGTTGACTGAGGAAGAGAAGACTAGGGCCTGGTTTACTGATGGTTCTGTACGTCATGAAGTGTCCACCCAGAAGTGGACAGCTACAGCATTACAGCCTTTTCTGAGACAACCCTGAAAGACACTGGCAAAAGGAAATCTTCACTATAGGCAGAACTTCAGGCAGTACACATGATCATACATTTTGTTTGGAAGGAGAAATGGCCAGGTGTGTGATTGTTCACTGATTCATGGGTTTTAGCCAACAGACTGGCTGGATGGTCAGGGGCTTGGAAAGAGTATGATTGGAAAATTGGTGAGGAAGATTTTTGGAGAAGTATGTGAATAGATCCTGTCTAAATGGGTGAAGTATGTGAAGATACTTGTGTCCCATGTAAATGCTCATCAAAAGGTGACTTCAGCTGAGGAGGAGTTCATTAATCAAGTAGGTAAGATGACCCATTCTGTGGATAGTCAGTTTCTTTCCCCAGCCATCCCTGTCACTGACCAATGGACCCGTGAACAAAGTGGCCATGGTGGCAGAGATGGGGTTATGCATGGGCTCAACAACATGGACTTCCACTCAGCAAAACTAATCTGACTGATCTGCTGCTGAGATCAACACAGTCCCTAATATGGTGCTGTTCCCCAGAGTGACCTGCCAGCAGTCTGTGGCAGACTACATTGGACCGCTTCCTTTGTGGGAAAGGCAACACTTTGTCCTTACTGGAGTAGATACTTATTCTGGTTATGGATTTGCCTTTCTACATAATGCTTCTGCCAAATTACTACCCATGTGCCAGTGGTCATGTCAGAGGAGCAGCAATGGCAATTGGCTTCAGGGGATCGGCCGTCCAGGAAACAAAACCCTGATGGGTGAATCTTGGATAGGCAAGGCTCTGAGAGCCTCTGCCCCAGAATGTCTCTTACTACTGTTGTGTCTGTGCATATTTGCTGTTGTCATTTTTCTCTGGTATCTGGCATGGGAGATCCCCACTGTCCTTAATGCAATATGATCATCTCTTGGGAATAACCCATTCTACTACTGGGAATTTTTACCTGTGGATTATTATGAAGATGGTTTCCTCAGAAGCTGTACTGTTTAACTGAAGCAATGCTTTTATACAATAATAGTGTCAATTAAAATAGGATTTTGAGGCCAGGTGGTGGTGATGCATGCCTTTAATCCCAGCACTCAGGGAGCAGTGGGCAGAGCCAGGCAGATCTCTGTGAATTTGAGGCCAGCATGGTCTACAGAGCAAGATCTAGGACAGACACTAAAACTACATGGAGAAACCCTGTCTTGGAAACCAAAACCAAAAAAGAAAAGCAACTGAATCCCAGAAGCCCAGCTAACTTAAATTCTTTTAATCTTAATGTTGGTAGATGCATTCACAGGTTTCAGAGTGCATCACAGCTGAAACAAAGCTTTGAAAATAACTTAAGGTTAGACTAATATTTTTTGTCAAATAGCTTTGAGGTTAAAAAGCCCAAGAAGACAATCTAAAGTTTTAGAAAGAGCCGGGTGGTGGCGGGAGGCAGAGGCAGGCAGATCTCTATGAGTTTGAGGCCAGCCTGGGCTACCAAGTGAGTTCCAGGAAAGGCAAAAAGCTACACAGAGAAACCCTGTCTCAAAAAACCAAAACAATTTTTTTTTTTTTAGAAAGACATGTAGCTGAGTGAGGGACTCATTAAGGTCAGGGATCAAAAACAAAGCAGCCTAATTATTATTAGCTGATGTGCCTTTCTTGTTAGGATGGGATGGTGTTAATTCCTTCTGCCCATTTCTACTCTCAGCTTCCTGACATAAAAAAACTGTCAATGAGTGGGTGTGTACCCTAAAGATTTAAAGTAGAGCAGACTGACTGTTTTTTATATATAAAAGTTTAGATTTGTGATTCTTATAAGATTGCCTTTTGAGATAAATAATAAAATGATTGGTCCTTTCTTTGTAACTGCAAAATGCAGCCTGCCAGTAAAAGAACTGGCCGAGAAAAATACCTTGCTTGCTCACACTCTGTTAATCTATAAGAAATTGCTTGGAAATGAATGTATGTGGGTTCTTGGGACAACTTGTTTTCACCTGTAATACCTAAAATGTTTAATCATGTAAGGGATATGGAAATGTGCTTATTTTTACTTGTATCCATTGTAATCATTCATTTGAAAAATAGAATGTAACCACATTATAATTTTTATATTGCTTGAAAGTTCTGCTGGGGTATATAAGGTGTAAGGGAAAAAATAAAGTGAGTTAGAAGGAAGACATCAAGAATGACAGAAGGAAAACACCAGGAAAAAGGTAGAGGAAAAATAAGAGGAAGAAGAATAAAGACGGAAGACAGAAGGAAACCATCAAGAGAGAGTGTGTGTCTTTTCTGTTACTCCCTCAGATAAAGAAGTCTTAGTTCACCGGGCGGTGGTGGTGCACGCCTTTAATCCCAGCACTGGGGAGGCAGAGGCAGGTGGATCTCTGTGAGTTCGAGGCCAGCCTGGTCTACCAAGCGAGTTCCAGGAAAGGCGCAAAACTACACAGAGAAACCCTGTCTTGAAAAACAAACAAACAAACAAACAAACAAAAAAGAAGTCTTAGTTCACTGACTCCATGGACCCCCATCGGTCCCACACTGCTAGAGGCTGGTCCTCATGGCAGCAGTACTTGTAGAATGTCTTATTCATAGACATGGCATTCCACACAGCATTGCTTCTGACCAATGAGCTCACTTCACAGCTCGTGGAATCTAGTGGTCTTACCATGTCCCCCACCATCCTGAAGCCTCTGGCCTGACAGAAAGCTGGGATGGCCTTTTGAAGACATAACTACAGCACCTATTAGGTAGCAGCAGCCTGGAGAGTTGGGGCAGGTTCTCTTAAGGCACTATATGCTTTGAATTAGCATCCAATATATGGTACAGTTTCTCCCACAGCCAAGATCCACAGGTCCAGGAATCTTCAAGGGGTGGAAGAGGAAATGGTTCCACTCACTATCACCCTTAGTGACCCACTAGGAACATATTCGCTTCCTGTTCCTGCAACCTTAAGTTCTGCTGGCCTACAAGTTTTAGTTCTAGATGGAGAAGCTCTCCTGTCAGGAGACACAGCAAACATTCCATTGGACTGGAAGCTGACTTCCCCTGGCCACTGTGGGCTTCTGATGCCCTTAAGTCAACAGGCTAAGAAAGACATAACAGGGGATTTAGCTCAGTGGTGGAGCCTAGCAAGCACAAGGCCCTGGGTTCGATCCTCAGCCACCCCCCCCCCCCAAAAAAAAAGACATAACAATATTAAGAGGGGTGACTGATCCAGGTTACCAAGGGGAAATTGGATTGCTTCTCCCAATGGAGGAGGACAGATTATGTCTGCAGTGTAGGAGATCCTTTAGGGTCTCTTGGTGCTACCATGTCCTATGATTAAAGTCAATGGGAAACTACAACAGCCTGATCCAGGAAGGATGACAAAGGGCACAGACCCTTCAGGAATGAAGGATGGTTTCTTCCAGGAAAAGTCAAGACCTGCTGAGGATGGAGGAAATCCAGAATGGATAGTGGAGGAAATACCAGCTAAGGCCATGTGACCATTTGCAGAGACAAAACTTACATGAGGCTGGGCGGTGGTGGCGCACGCCTTTAATCCCAGCACTCAGGAGGTAGAGGGTTCTAGAGGCCAGCCTGGGCTACCAAGTGAGTTTCAGGAAAGGTGCAAAGCTACACAGGGAAACCCTGTCTCAAAAAACCAAAACCAAACCAAAACAAAGAAAACAAAAAACCTTACATGAGTATTTCTGTCATATTTTTTAAGTATGTGTTTGTACAGATATTTGTGTCTTTTTTCCTTGATTTCTTTATCATGTAATGTAACATCAATTAAGATAATATCAGTGGCTATCATATTTAAGTTATAAAACACTAAGAGACTGTTCCTCAAGGAACATTGCCAACTATTCTAAAATATATAATGCATGGAATAGTTACATTATGTTAGGCATAATTATGTTTTCATTTGGAAATTGAGTATGACATAAGGAGATATGAGTGTGTGTCAAGTTGACTTGTAATGGCTAATCTTGGTTGCCATCTTGACTCCATCTGGAATCAACTAAAACTGAAGCAGTTGGGTATGCCCATGGAGGGGGTTCTCCTTGACTGGGTCATTTGAGGTGGGAAGACTCACCCTTGGATCAACTGATGTTGGAAGAACTACTGTAAATGTAGAGCACCCCACAGAAAAGGACTGGGAAGAAGGAGGTGTTTGCTTTTTTGCCTGCTTGACCTCACTCTTTTTTTGTTTGTTTGTTTTGTTTTGTTTTTCGAGACAGGGTTTCTCTGTGTAGCTTTGCACCTTTCCTGGAACTCCCTTTGGAAACCAGGCTGGCTTCAAACTCACAGAGATCTGCTTGCCTCTGCCTCCCAAGTGCTGGGATTAAAGGCGTGCGCCACCCCCTCGGCACTTCACTCACTCTTACTGGCAAGATCATCTCTCTCCTTCCTGAGGCTTTCCTTTGCTAGTGTTAGAACTGGCTTCTTTGGGATTCTAATGTGGATTGACGATGGCAGCTGTCCAGGACTTCTCTGGGACTCCAGCAGCAGATGGAACTGTTGAGACATCTAGTCTCAGTCCCCTTTGGCCTTTCCATCAGACTTGGTTGGACTGTTTGGACCATATCCTGTAAGCCACTGTAAATAATCATATATATATATAAAAGATGATAGCTGTCAGTCCTGGATTCTCCATACTCTAGAGTAGAGTAGCTGTCAGTCCTGGATTCTCCATACTCTAGAGTAGAGTAGCTGTCAGTCCTGGATTCTCCACACCCTAGAGTCTACCATGTGTGTGGATTGGTATAATCTGGTCATTTCACAGAAAGAGAATCATACAATACATGATCTTTGACTAACGTCTCACAGCATGTTTAAAGTTCCGTCCATGTAGAGACTGGTTGTTTTCCTTCAAAAGCAACTTTGTTGTGATGTAACTTATTCTTTCAAAGCTATGCATTTACTAGAGTGACTTCTACCGTATTCACAGTTGTATAACAATCACCCATAATTAACTCTATAACACTAATCACCCCAAAATTTATTCTGTTGTGGTCAAATAGTATTCCACTGTGTGTATATACCAATTGTATTTATCCACTGGTATCTTTTGGACATTCCGGATATTATGAATGATGCCGCTAAGAACAGTTTGAGGTGTTTTTAAAACTATTCTTATCACACTTATTTATTAATGTGTGCAGAGGGGCACATTGCCACAGCATATGTGTGGAGGTCATAGGACAACTGGTGGGGACCCATTCTTTCCTTCTACCATGTGGGGTCTGGAGAGCAAGCTCTGCTCCTCACGCTTGGTAGCAAGAACCTTTACCTTCTGAGCTATCGCCCCAGCTTCCACTCACAAGTTTTTGTGTGATGTGTTATCATTTCTCTTGAAAATGTCATATTTTAATACATGGTAATTCTGATGAACTACCAGAAAACCACATGATTCTGATATTCCCGCACAACATTGATTATGTTTATCATCACGGATTGTCCTATGTTCTTGGATTACTGTTCCTGAACATTAGCAGAGTTCCCAAATCTTTACTGGGCATTTCGCTTGTTTCCAGTTTTCATCATTACAAATAACTGGCTTTAGTGAATGTCTTCAGACGTGAGTGTTTTTTATGCAGGGTTGTGCTGTGTATCTCAGTCTGGTCTTAAGTCACTATGCTCTGACTCAGTCTCCCAAGGGCCAGAATCACAGGCATGTGCTACCAGCTCTATAGATACCTTTTTTATTTTTCTTTTTTGAGACAGGGTCTTATCCAGGCTGGCCTCAAACTGGACTATGTTGTGGAGAATGGCCTGGAACTTCTGTTTCTCCTGCCTACACTACTGGAATGCACAGATAACTGTGCTTCTTTATCTGGCACCATGGAATCAAACCCAGGGTTTTCTGTATGCTAAGCAAGCACTGAGTTACATACCTGGCAATCAGCAGCTGTTTTCCTCTGCAGCTCTGATTACTTCTGTAGAGCACACTAGTCCATCAGCTAGACTGAAGCACATGGGTGATTTTACAGTTTGGAACATTAGTAATGGTACGTTGCCTTACAGTGGGTTGTGACTGTTTGCCTTCTTTCAAGAGCTTGGGAATTCCATCTCTCCTTATATTTTGTCTAACAGGATCACCAGAACATGAACACCTAGATGACAGGGATGTCATTGTCCTTGTGTCTGTGTTGTTCATGGGAGGTATTTTGGTTGAATGAATGAGCCACAGCAAATGAAGCCCAGATTATGGCAGACGCCATGTTGAATGGGATCAGTATGAACGTTAGAGTGGTACACTAGAGATGAGGCCAGAGCCACTTGAGGCAGATGCTGGCTGGGATGGTGTGGAGGCTGGTGGATAGTCTTTTCTTCTGGAAGTGTTATTCTTTATACAAAGTCCTGGAAGAATTACGTTCACTGAGCTAGCAAGGCCATCCCACTCTTTGTTCACTTGGACATCCTAAGAAGAGCCATTAGGAGACAGTTATTAGCACTTTCTGAGGATTTGATTATTCTCATTTGCATACCCAGGTCTAAGAGTTCTTTTGGGCATTTTTCTCTCTTGTGGACTACCACAATCTCATGACTCCTCTCCCATGATCTCGTGACCCCTCCCCCATGATCTTGTGATCCCTCCCCCATGATCTCATGACCCTCCATGATCTCATGACTCTTCCTCCATGACCTCATGACTCCTCCTCCATGATCTCATGACTATTAAAGTAGGAAAGTAAAGGAACTCAAGGATGCCTTTAGTAAAGCAGCTAGAAGGATCCCTGTGGTAGTTTGAATAAGATGACCTTCATAGGCTCACGTATTTGAATATGAGATCCCCAGTTGGTGGAACTGTTTAGGAAGGATTAGGAAGTGTGGCCTTGTTGTAGGAGGTGTGTCACTGGGGATGGCAGGGGCCCAGGTGCAGCTTGAGTTTTTAAAACCCCACACCTTTCCAGTTTGGGTCTCCCTGCCTCACACTTGTAGATAAGGGGTGAGCTCTCAGCAACTGCTCTCGCACCATGCCTACCTGCCTACTGCTGTGCTCCTACCATGATGGCTGTGGTAGTTTGAATGTAGCTTGAATAATCTCATAGGGAATGGCACTATTAGGAGATAGGGTTTGTTGGAGTGGGTGTGGCCTTGTTGGAGGAAGTGTGTCACTGTGGGGGCGGGCTTTGAGGTCTCCTACACTCAGGATGCCGCCTGGTGTCTCAGGCGACCTTTGCCACCTGTGAGATATAGGCAGCACTCTTTCTGCCTGCACATCACCATGCTCTCCACGATGATGATAGCGAACTGTAAGCTGCTGCCGTGATCAAATGCTTTCCTTTATAACAGTTGCTGTGGTCATGGTGTCTCTTCACAGCAATAGAAACCCTGACTAAGACAATGGTCATGAACTCACTCTCTGAAGCCAGGAGTACAAAATTAAATGTTTTCTTTTATAAGTTGCCTTAGTCATGGTGTGTTGTAAGAAGTGGGAAAGTAGCTAAGACATGTGTGTTCTATTTCTTGATCTGGCTCAGTTACATGAGTATTTGATCGCTACGTTAAATCTATGTGCAGCTTTCAATCCAGTTTTTGTTGTTGTTTTTTGTTTGTTTGTTTTGTTTTGTTTATGTTTATGTTTTGAGACAAGGTCTGATGTAGTGTAGTTTGGCCTGAAGCTCACTGTGTACTTGATGCCAGCCTTGAACTTCTGAACTACGCAATTGCACACACCCCACCAAGAACTGGTTAGAGTCCATGACCATCAGGTAGGGGGCATGGCGGCAGCAGGCAGGCAGGCAGCAGGCAGGCAGCAGGCAGGCGGCAGGCAGCAGGTAGGCAGGCAGGCAGGCAGGCAGGCAGGCAGGCAGCAGGCAGGCAGCAGGCAGGCAGGCAGGCAGGCAGCAGGCAGGCGGCAGGCAGGCAGGCAGGCAGCAGGCAGGCAGGCAGCAGGCAGGCAGCAGGCAGGCAGCAGGCAGGCAGGCAGGCAGCAGGCAGGCGGCAGGCAGGCAGGCAGGCGGCAGGCAGGCGGCAGGCAGGCAGCAGGCAGCAGGCAGGCGGCAGGCAGCAGGCAGGCAGCAGGCAGGCAGCAGGCAGGCAGGCAGGCAGCAGGCAGCAGGCAGGCAGGCAGGCAGCAGGCAGCAGGCAGGCAGCAGGCAGGCAGCAGGCAGGCAGGCAGGCAGCAGGCAGGCAGGCAGGCAGCAGGCAGGCAGGCAGCAGGCAGGCAGCAGGCAGGCAGGCGGCAGGCAGGCAGGCGGCAGGCAGGCACTGAGCAGTAGCTAAGAGCGTACATATATATATGATCCACAAGCATGAGACAGGGACAGAGAGAGCATGCTAACTGAGAATGACATGGGTTTTTGAAACCTCAAAGCCTACTCCCAATGACACACCTCAGCCACACCTCCTGATCCTTCCCAAACAGTTTCACCAACTAGGGACTAAGCATTCAAACATATGAGTGTATGGGGACCATTTTTATTCAAACCACCACATTCCACTTCCTGGACCTCATAGGCTTATGGCCATATCATAATGTGAAATGCATTTAGTCCAACTTCAAAAGTTCCCACAGTCTTTCAGTCTCAAGACTGTTTAAAAACCAGGTGTGGGCCTGGCAGTGGTGGCACACACCTTTAATCCCAGCACTCAGGAGTTGGATCTCTGTGAGTTCGAGGCCAGCCTGGTCTACAGAGCGAGATCCAGGACAGGCTCCAAAACTACACAGAGAAACCCTGTCTCTAAAAACCAAAACTGCCCCCGCCAAAAAAAAAAACAAAAACCCAAACCAAACCAAAACAAACCAAACAAACACCCCCCAAAACAAAACAAAACAAAACGTGTGGTAGCATGCCTTTAATCCCAGCACTTGGGAGGCAGAGGCAGACAGATCTCTGTGAATATACACACAAGTATATAAGATTAGCCTGGTCTATGTACCAACTTCCAGGACAGCCAGGGCTATATAGAGATATTCCATCTCAAAATAAATAAAATAAAAGACTGTTTAAAAGTCCAGAGTCTTTCAGAGACTCAAGGCAATCTCTTACTTGTAACTCCACATAACATAAAAATTTTAAATTATATACTTCCAACATACAATGACACAGAGTTGGAGTGGTTTTATGGCCCACAGTCTGGGAGGATTGAAATGCCAAGTCTATCAGGCAGTATATCTGCATGGGATAAGAGAGCTGACTTCTGCAGGATGGCAGTAGTGCACACCTTTGATTCCAGCACTTGGGTGGCAGAGGCAGGTGGATTTCTGTGAGTCTGAGGCCAGCCTGGGCTATAGAATGAGTTTCGGGACAGGTTCTAAAGCCAAAGCTACAGAGAAACTTTGTCTCAAAAAAACTAAGAGAGAGAGAGAGAGAGAGAGAGAGAGAGAGAGAGAGAGAGAGCGCTGACTCCCACATCATCCCTCTAAGATGGAGATGTCAATATGTCAATAGCTCACAGAGCTCCTGGCAGATCACAGATGAGGCTCAGAAGAAGCTCTTACAGAGAGGTCCAGTAGTTCCAGGGCAGACGATCTGTTGTTCTGGATGGACTTAAGGAGGCTGACATATCCTTCACTTCGAATGGGATTCTTGGAAATCTAAGAAGGATGAGCACACTTGGATACTAGAGCCTCTTATGAGGACCCATGCCCATAGTCTCAGTACTCAGGAGGTGGAAGCAGGAGGATTAGCAGGTCAAGACTACTTACAAAGTTAAGAGCCCACTAGGGGCTAGAAAGATGGCTCAGTGGCTAAGAACACTGGCTTCATTTCCAGAGGACCTGAGTTCAATTCCCAGCACCCACATAGTGGCTCTCATCTGTCTGTAACACTAGTCTCAGGCACTAGAAGGCACCAGGCATACATGTGGTACACAGATATACATGCAAGCAAACCACTCAAACATAAATAAATCTTAAAAATTGGGTTGGGGATTTAGCTCAGTGTAGAGCACTTGCCTAGCAAGCACAAGGACCAGGGTTCGATCCTCAGCTCAAAAAAAAAAAAAAAATTAAAAAACAAAAAACACAAGTGCTGGAGAGGTGGCCCAGGTGGTACCGATTCACAACACGCCTCCACAGTTCGGGCATGGTTGCGCATGCCCAGCAGGACCTAGTCACTTCTGCCTAGTCATTTCCGGGTCAAAACATCTCTAGTGACCGGGATCCCATGGCTTTGCGTGGCTGTGTAAAGCGCGCACCACAACCACGTGATCTACGTGAATGCATGGAATAGCCACATGGGCCTGTGTGTGCAGGCACGGCCCAGCCTTTATGAGCTGGCGCCGTGATTCCCGGTTCCATCTTTACTCACGTGTCCTTTCCACAAGCCTGTGCACCTCTGTCTCTTTACCTTATCTTTTTTTTTTTCATGTTTATTGGTCATTTTTTTGTTTTCTTTTTTTTTTATTTTATAATTTAATTTAATTTTACATATCAGCCACGGATTCCCCTGTCCTCCCTCCTCCCGTCCCCCCTTTCCCTGGTCCACCCCCCATTCCCATCTCCTGCAGGGCAAGGACTCCCCTGGGGATTCAGCTCAACCTGGTAGATTCCTTTGAGGTAGGTCCAGTCCCCTCCTCTCAGGCTGAGCAAAGTGTCCCTGCATAGGCCCCAGGTTCATAAAACTCTTGTTAGTGGATTCTGTTGTGTTTCGTGACATCTCCTTGAAGGGTAAGAGCACCGCAAATAACCAACACCAGCAGTTAAGACACTTGCTTCTCTTGTAGAGTATCCAGGTTCAGTACCTAACACCCACATGGGTGGCTCACAACTCCACCCTTGTAACTCCAGTTCCAGGGGGATCTGGTGCCCTGTTACATCTATACACCCAGGCACACATACACATAAAAAACTAAAACAAGCCGGGCAGTGGTGGTGCATGTCTTTAATACCAGCACTTGGGAGGCAGAGGCAGGTGGATCTCTGTGAGTTCGAGGCCAGCCTGGGCTACAGAGTGAGATCCAGAACAGGCACCAAAGCTACACAGAGAAACCCTGTCTTGAAAAAACAAAAACAAAAACAAATCTAACAAGACAACAACAATGAAAAGCAGGGCATGTTTCTGATTGAGAAAATCACCAGGTGTCTCGAGGGCTGGTGAACTCAGTCAATAGAGCAGGAGAAGTAAGAAGAGAGAGGACCCAGCAGGGTAGGGGGCAGGTAGTTCCCTAAGAAGCGGGTAGTTCATCCAGGTGGGATTCTGAGACTCACTGTGACTTGGAGATAGTATAACAGGTGGCTGGAAACGTGGACTCAAGCTTGAAATAAGTCTGGTTCCTCTGTCACAGGAGGTGGAGTTGCTAATGAGTGGGAAGCTAAGGTCCAGGCGGAGCCAGGTGCACTCCATGCCCCAAGTTGGAGATATACCTGCACTTCCCATCCTCCTCCCCATGGTGTTGGTACAGCTGAGACCTGCTCACCTCACTGGCTCCTTCCCCTCTGCCTTTGCTGGCACCCCGTCTTGTGGCCTCGCCCCCCACCTGCAAACCTGAGGAAAGGACCCTCTGGACACAAAAAAACCTCAGGTGTGTCTAAACTGGGGACAGCAGAAGTCCAGGGAAGAAGACGGAAGGAAACTGGGGGATGCGCTGCTGCTCTCCTACAGTGGAACTCAGGGAAGCAGGAGGGAGGACTACAAGGCGTTGTCACAGCCACTGGGAAAGGGGTGGAGAGTCAGAGGTGGGAAGTGGCCACAAGAGGCTAAGATGATGAGATGCCCATGTGCTGTCTGGGGCTGGCAGGTGAAAGAGCTGTATGAAGAGACACAGGACCAATCTGTGCTGGAGCCTCCCCAACCAGACTCGAACTTACAATAAGAATCCGCAGTGTCTGGTTGACTTGCAGACCCAGTCCCAGGCTCAGGGCCCCTGTCATGGAGATTCGGTTGTTTCTGCAACAAGAGAGACATATGTATCATAGTTAATCAGCCTAGGTACCCACTGATACATGGATAGATAGGTCAAATGCAGTGTGTATCTACAATAGAGTATTCAGCCACAAAGAAAGAAGTACCATGTCATTTGGTGGAACAGGAAGGATTATGTTAGGTGAAATAAGCCAGACAAAATGCCTGAGAACAAGCTTTCTATCCTACACAAACACTAATAACAACAGCCTGGAAAATATACTAGTAATTATCAGAGATCAGGAAGCATATGAAGAGGAGAAAAGTGAAAACAAACAAATAAATAAATAAATGGAGGCTAACTGGGTCAGCGCACTCTGCAGGCATGTATGGACCGGTCACATCTAACACCCCCCGCCCTGTGGAGATGAGGGGATGCCTGCTCCTAGGCTCTTTAAGCTTGGAAGATGCTCCTGTATGTCTTCTGCCCACTGGCAACACATACCCATTACCACAACAACATCGGCTCTGGAGCCCACTCCTCCCTCCCCTCCGAATTGCCAAGCCTACATAGCTAATGCTGACTTCCTCTTCTTTCTTTCTTTCTTTATTATTGTTTTATTATTATTATCATGTGTTTTAATTTTATACATCAGCCATGGGTTCCCCTGTCCTCCCCCACCCCTACCTTCCCCCCAGCCCCTCCCCTCCATTCCCATGTCCTCCCGGACCAAGGCACCCCTGGGGATTCATTTAAACATGGTGGATTCAGTACAGGCAGGTCCCCTCCTTCTAGGCTGAGCATGTGTCCCTGTGTAAGCCCAAGGTTCCAAACAGCCAGCTCATGCACTAAGGACAGGTCCTGGTCCCACATCCTGGGAGCCTCCCAAACAGATCAAGCTATTCAATTGTCTCACTTATCCAGAGGGCCCCCCCCCCTTTTTTTTAAGGTTTATTTATTTATTATGTATACAGTGTTCTGCCTGCATGTATCCCTGAAGGACAGAAGAGGGCATTATATCTCATTATGGATGGCTGTGAGCCACCATGTGGGTGCTGGGAATTGAACTCAGGACCTCCAGAAGAGCAGCCAGGGCTCTTAACCTCTGAGCCATCTCTCCAGCCCCACCCCCACCCCTTTTTTCTTAAGATAGAGTCTGCTGGGTGGTGGTGATGCATGCCTTTAATCCCAGCACTTGGGAGGCAGAGGCAGGTGGATCTCTGAATTCAAGGCCAACCTGGTACACACACACACACACACACACACACACACACACAGAGAGAGAGAGAGAGAGAGAGAGAGAGAGAGAGAGAGAGAGAGAGAGAGAGAGAGAGTTTTCCAGGACAGCCAGGGCTACATGGAGAAACCCTGTCTCAAAAGAAAAAGAAAAAAGATAGCCCTATGCATTCCAGTTGAGCCTGTAACTCTTATATAGCTGAGGATGACCTTGAACTTTTTATTTTTTCTGCCTCTACCTCCTAAGTGCTGGTTGACAGGTATAGAAAACATTGCAATTTCAGACTGGAAAAACCATTGAGTGCCATAGCCAGAGCTTTCCAGATAGTTCTTGAGGTGCTTGAATGACAGTAATGTTGAAATGCCAGCAGCAGTGAAGCCCTAGATCCCACTTCAGAAAGGAGCAAAGACTTTACCATTAATTGGATTACTTTGGCTAAAAACCCTTGTTTGCTGATAAGCTGGGACTGAAGAATCAGCTTCGATTATAATAGATCACTACCCCTGAGGTGAGACCTGTGCATCTCAGGGACAAAAGGGAAGTGTCCCCCAGGGTCGGCACTGGAAGCTAATCCAAGGAGACCAGACTACATCTGTGGATGAAGCTGGCAGAGCGTGGCAATGTCCGAAGTGGAGCCCGTGCAGAACTGGCTCTGAGAGTGTGGAGGATGCATGGAGAGCAGCTGAGGCATGCTCCTTGTTGTGTGAGGGGGAGGCCCAAAGGCACCACTGATGAAGGGAGGCCTCGGTTGCCATGGAGACCTCAGATGTTTGGAATATCAGGACTGGGATGTCCACCAAGACACAGGTGTGGTGTGGAGTCTAGGAAGACAGTTGTGCACTTCAGGTGGTGGAGAGCAGGGATGGGACCCGAAGATGTGTCTCAGATGGCAGACATGGCTACAGGTTGGATTCACACGGCCAAATTTTACTTTTGCCCAGGTGTGACTGTCTCTACTTCCCCAGGGAATGAATAAGAATGTTTACATATGTAGCCTGCTTTTGATTTGATAAGACTCTAGTAACAGACTCCAGACTTTTAAAGTTTTTTTTTTTTTTGAGCTGAGGATAGAACCCAGGGCCTTAGTGCTTCTAGGCAAGCACTCTACCACTGAGCTAAATCCCCAACCCTAAAGTCTTTTTTAAAATTACGTTTGAGTGCAAGTACCTGAGGAGTTCAGAAAGAAGCCATCCAGTCCCCCTGAAGCTGGGGTTGCAGGCAGTTGTGAGCCATCTGATGCGGGTGCTGAGGACCAAACTTGGGTCCTCTGAAAGAGCAGTACATGGTTTTGAATATCCAAGAGACTGTGTTTGTAAGGAGACTTTGGACTTTTTTGTTTGTTTTGGTTTTTTGTTTGTTTTTGTTAGGTTTTTTTGTTTTGTTTTGTTTTGCTTTGTTTTTGAGACAGTATTTCTCTTTGTAGCTTTGGCTGTCCTAAAACTCACTTTGTAGACCAGGTTGGCTTCAAACTCAGAGATCTGCCTACCTCTGCTTCCTGAGTGCTGGGATTAAAATCATGTGCTACCACCACCTGGCTGAGACTTTGGACTTTCAAAGAGATCTTGGATGTTTAAAGTGTTGGAATTTTTTAAAACTATGTATATGAGCATTTTGCCTGCATATATATGTACCACGTGTGTGTCTGGTGCCCATGGAGATCAGAAGAGGGCATTAGATTCTCTGGAAGTAGAATTATGGATTATTGTGAGCTACCATGTGGGTGCTGGGAACCAAATCTGGGTCCTCTACAAGAGCAACATTATGCTCTTAACCACTGAGCCCTCTCTCCAGCAACCTTAAGTGTTGGAATTTTTTTTTTTGAGACAGGGTTTCTCTGTATAGTTTTTGGTGCCCATCCTGGAACTCACTCTGTAGACCAGGCTGGCCTTGAACTCACAGAGATCTGCCTGGCTCTGCCTTCCGAGTGCTGGGGTTAAAGGTGTTCGCCACCACTGCTCGGTGGTGTTGGAATTTTTAAGGACTATATTTTACATTGTAAAATAAACATGAGGCCTTGGGGGACCAACGAAGGGAAACTACAGCTTAAAGTGTGTGTGTGTCAAGTTAACAAAGAATGGGTGTGCTGGCCAGTTTTTATTTAGCTGGAGGAGAGTCTCAGTGAGTAGGAATTATCTAGATCAGGTTGGCCTACAGCACGTCTTTGGGGGTTGTCTTGATTGTTCCTGGATGTGGGCGGCACCACGAGCCAGCTGTAGAACGGGAGAAGCTGGAAGATGACAGCGAGCAGCAGCATGGGAAATGCTCTGCTCTCAGCTCTTGACTGTGCGTGTGGTGGGAGTCCCCTGAAACGCTCACATCTAACTACACTGGAAGTCGGATAAACCTTCCTCTAAAGTAGCTTTTGGTCACTGTGTTTCGTCACAGCCACAGAAGTGAACCATAAGACACCACTCCTGATTTACCCACAGCCTTCCGGCATGCTAGACAAGCACTCCACCAGCCTAGCTACACCCCAGCCCTCTTGAATGAGGACAGAGCTTGCTGTAGGATTAAGATTCAAGCCACACAATAGCAGCAGTATGAACAGCATCTAGATCACTGTGTGACCCCGAGACCAGCACCCTTGTTTCTCACCTCATGTTTAGTTCTTCCAACACGTTGTTGGCCTTGAGGGCCTCACCTATTGCAGAGGCTCCGGAGTCTCCAAAGCCATTATTCGAGATGTCTAGGACTTTCAAGAATATATTTGCCTAGGACACAGAGAGCAAAGCTGTGAGTTCACATCTGATGGTGCAGAAAGCCACAGTCTCCACTTCCAAGAGAGCCTGAGCAATGATGAAAGACAGAGGTCCTGGGACAGAGTTAGCATGAGTTCTCAGGCAGCAGTGACCAGTAGGGCCAAACAACTTGAAGAGCAGCAGAGGATGATGGGTAGAGCTACGGACAATTCTCAGAGATGATCAATCCACATCTATGTGGAAATTCCCAAGGCAGGTATCCTGGGGTACAGAGAAACTGCATGGGCCCAGTGACCTGGTGGCAGGGTACTGTATGAAGCCTGCCCAAGAGACTGTGATCAGGGAAGGGTGGATGCTCTAACCTGACTCTTTCTGTCAGGACTACCCCACCCACCAACTGTAGTCAGTCCTGTAAGAGGGCATGGTCGTGCCTGTCATTTCCAAGGTCACTGTCACTGTGGACAATGAAGATGCCTCAAAATACCCTGGACGGGCTTGAAACATGTTTCCCAGATCTATGAGCTTTCAGGGAAGCACCGGGAGGGTGTGCTGGCACACAAGGAAAAGTATCTGTGTGTTAATAATGTCACCAGACTGCACAGATGGCCCCACCAGCTGATGTCTGGAGGAGGCAGCGACATTTATCTAGTCATGAAATTACATGAGACTCGGTGCAGTGCATTGTCATTTAATGGGGGCAGGAAAACAGACCATCCAAGGTCACCATGAAAGTTATGCTGAAAAGGGCTGCAGTTCATGTCTGAAGAGCTGTATCATTAAGAACGGCTCAGGGACAACTTCCCAAAGGACAGGCGGGCTCTGGGGACTGAGTGGGCAGCTGTCTCATACCTCCAGACCCTTGGCAAATGCAATGGCTCCCAGGCCTCGAAGGTGATTCCAACTGAGGTTAAGATCTGTGAGTCCTGTGTTTTCTGCCAAGGCAGGTCCAAGTATCTCTCCTGAGGAGCACAAAGAGATATTTAAAAAAGAAAAAAAGAAAATGCTATGTTAAAAAAAAAATGACCTGATGCTCACCATGTGTCAGAACTTTTGTTGGGGAGGAGGGTTACAAAATTCAGTGTATACCTGGATTACCTGCAAGAAACGTGTGTGTGTGTGTGTGTGTGTGTGTGTGTGTGTGTGTGTGTGTGTGTGTGTGTGTGTCTGTGTGTGTTTGTGGAGCTCAGGTGCCCCAGGGACTTACAGGCTGTGTGTGTGTGTGTGTGTGTGTGTGTGTGTGTGTGTGTGTGTGTGTGTTGTGTATATGTGTGTGTATGTGTTTGTGTATGGTGTGTGGTGTGTGTGTGTGTGTGTGTGTGTGTGTGTGTGTGTGTACACTGGAACAGGGTCTTGTCCTACAACACAGATAGGTCTAGAACTCACTCTGTCACCCAGACTGGCCTTGAACTCCAGATCATCTTCTTGTCACCTCCACTGTGTTGACAATATGGATACAAGCCACCACGCCCAGCAAGGAATCCACACACAATTGGGAAGATATGAAGTCAAAGTAAAGAGATCCCAACTATTCTAATCTACAGATGGAAAGGGTAGAGAAGCAGTGGTAGTGTTGGTGGGGTCTGGAAGGAAGGACAGAGCAGACAACCTAGAATCAAGGAATCCACATGTATGCACATGTGATAGACAGCAGGGATGCAAAGTGAAGCTGGGTTGGTGCTGGAGTTAGAGGAGAGGCAAGAGAAAGCAGGTGCAATAACATAGGAAGTAAGGGCACTTGAGAGTCCTTGAGTGCCAAGCTGGGTTCACAGGAGCTTCTGTAAGAGCTGTGAGGCAGGCTGAGCACTCCAGCAAGGTTCCTATTGGCTGGTGGGCATGACAGAGACAGAGCCCTCCAAGTCTGGCAGCTGTGGTGGAAAAGAGGAGGAGCAAAAGGAAGTGGGTGGAACTCTGATAATACCTAGCATGTCCAGTGGGCAGGGGCACACCCTACAGCCAGCTCTCATTCTGTTAGCACTGATGGGTGTGACCCCGCCAGTTCTCCACAGCCCCAGCTCCACCCTCGTCCCATGGTTCTCCATGGTACCCCTTTATCTGCCTGGCCAACCGTATCTCAGCCTCATAAGCTGGGTGTGCAGACTCAGGACACCACACCTGTCTCTGCAGGCTGTGTGGGCCCCTCGGAACCCATGTTTACTGTCCTTCCACTTCCTGTACTGTTCTAGCCTGGTGACTCCTTACAGCCTCCCAACCCTGGCTGGTTGATCTCTGTGCCTGGATTAGAATCCCTCAAGGATCCAAATCTGGCCTCCTCTCATTATCTTGGTGGCTGGAGCACAAAAGCTGGTTTGAAGTGCTCACAGGGTCTAGGTATGGTAGTCCACTCCTATAACCCCAGCATACAGGACACTGAGGGAGAGGATCCTTAGTTCAAGGCTAGTCTGAACACTGTAGTGAATTCCAAGTCACCCTGGGCTGCATAATGAGACCTGATCTCAAAAACCAAACCAAATTGAGCTGAATCAAACCAAGGAAATACATGGTGTGAGTACATGAGTGTGTGTGTGTGTGTGTGTGTGTGTGTGTGTGTGTGTGTGTGTGTGTGTGAAGCCTGAGTGCTCCCAGCCACCTGCTTGGCTAGCCCTTGCAGCAGTAGGGCATTTTAGCACCTTGGAGAGTATCCTGTGCCACAGCTAAGGTTTCAGGAACTGTCTCATCCAGGGCAGGATCTGATCCCTCTAGGTTCTCAGATGCAGGATCCTCCTGCATCTCCTGGACACTGCTAAGTCTGGGAGAGGACTGGAGGGTGAGGCACACTCCTGCAGGTGTGCTCTCCACTGTCATAGATCATGCATTACTGAGATTCAAGCCCCTTCACCCCTCAGGAACAACCTGCGATCCCCTCTTGGAGAGACAAAACAGACTCACTCTGCTCTTCCTCCCTGCCCATCCCCCTACATACCTTCATAGGGCTTCAGATCCCCCAGCCCTACTGTCTCTGTCACTTGTCTGTAACTCCAGTTTCATGGATCTGATGCTACCTACCTTCTGTCCTCTGGGCACTCACACATGTAGTACACAAGCATGCATGCAGGCAAGCACTCATACACAAAATAAAATAAAGTCTACTCTAAGAAGCTTGGTCCCCAAAATTGGGATGTGGCAGATGACACTATCTAATGGTCTTAGGCCACTTGGGGTCCCCTTGAGGGACCTGTATGACTCCAGTCTCTTCCTTTTACTTCTTTCTTTCAGACCGTGAGTTGAGTGGCTTTTTTCTAATGCTTGCTCAGCCACAGGACCAGTCCACCAAAGGTTGAAATCTCCAAACTATGAATTCAAATGCACTGTTTCCCATTGTGAGATGGTTATCAGAGGTATTCCTTATAGTAAACTATGAACTCAGATGCATTGTTTCCCTTTGAGAGACAGTTATTGGAGGTATTTGTTACATGACAGTAAGCTGGCTCCTAAGTTCTCAAGTTGCAGAGACTGCTACAATTTGTCAGAGTCTGAGATGAGCCCTCCTTTAGTTCCATTGACTTCCCACAATAATTTTTTTAGAAAACAATTGACTTCAGCAGTTAAACTCCAGAGCTGAGGTTAGTGCCACTCCACTCAATTATCTAAGCAGCTTGGGACAGACCAGAAATTCCAAAACTCCTGATTAGACAATTGTCCTGAGACAACTACAGTGTCCACTACAATGCAGACACATGGGCATCTAAGAATTTGTGTCAGGTGCTGGAGAAGTGTCTGAGCAGCTAAGTGAACCAGAGGACCTGAGTTCAGTTCCCAGCACTGCTACTGGGTGGCTTACAACCTAACTCCTATTGCAGAGGATGGGATTACTATGAGCCACAGGAATATGAAATAGAAATTCAGAATATGGTGAAGCTATACTTGGAAGAATCAAGGAATTCTTCCAGAGGAACCCAAATTTCAAGGAGCATTTGGTGTTATTTGGCTCTTAATATATCAGCTGTTTCCTGCTGTGAATTTCATGTGCGCTCTATACTAACAATGTATTTATCTGAAATACCTTTCAAGCATCCTAGGCCAAAACAGCAGACAGAATAAGCTTTTCAGACCAACTGCTGATCTGAATTAAGGTAAACACCCTTATGGAGACACCGGCCTGTCCCCTAGGCCTAAAAGATAGGCAGAAATTAGGTACATAGCTTTGTTTCTTGTGCAAATGAAGCAGTCCAGAGCTACTGACTCAGTACAGTGAAGCCATGAGGCAGGGTTCCTAGCTCGGAGCAGAGTGGCCCTGCTTGACCAGAAAGTAGGGCAGAGTTATGCAGATTGTAGGTGTATTGAGACAATCACAAGAGTAGGGGAGGAAGGAACGAAAATGGGCAGAGAAGAGGATGAAGAGGAGAATGAGATGGAAACAGCTTAGATAGAACAAGAACTGCAGTGGGTAGCCATCCCAGCATTGGCCTGGAAGTTCCAACCCCCACTGAGGCTTCGGTAATGGTCACGCCCACAAGGCGGAGCTGAGGGAGGAGGCTGAAGACCCAGGATCGAGAGGAGAGGTCTCTCTTGGCTCTGAGACCCTGGACACTGGAGTTAGACCGAGGAGAGTTCTCCAGAGAACACCGCTGGACTGCGCCATACCTTTCCCAGATCCTGCAATCTACCCCTTCATTTGTAAGTTACCCCACAAAATAAACCTCCCTTTTAACTACGTGGAGTGGCCTTAATAATTTCACCAATACAGAACAATGAGGGGAGAGAAGGGACAGAGAGGAGCTGAGCATGAGAACAGAACTGAAGCTGTGTAGATAGAATTTTATCTTAGAAGAATAAAGTGGACAGATGAAAGAGCTCCGTGTACTTAGATTCTTTTCCCTCAGATTATTGGCACTGTTAGTAGTGTCTCTTCTGGACCCCAATAGTTTCTGATGTGGGATGTCCTCTTCTAGGCTACACAGGCACTCACACGTGTGTGACACACACTCACACACATTTATATAAATGAAGAATTTGCTTCAGCCATTCCAGGTGACAGAACCTCCTAATGCAGGGCCTGGTGACCCTTCCATGATCCTTCCATGACCCTGCCATGACCCTGCCATGACCCTTCCCTGCCACCAAGCTGCCCCCAAGTTTCTAGGCTCAACTGATCTTCCAAGTAGTTGATTCTATAGGTATACCTAGCTTTGATCTGTGTAACTGATTGGCACATTTGGAGATGGCATAGGTAGATATTCATATTCCTGGCAAAGCGTACAGCCTGTGCAAAGGCCCTGGCGAGACCATGACTGGGTCAAGTAGCCAATCCCAGTCCTTCACAGCACTTAGTGTCCCCCACCTCCACAGTGCTGGTGACTGAACCCAAGATCTCACATGCACGAGACAAGCACCTTACCATTAAGCTGTATTGCAAGCCTTTTTACAAAAGCACTTGGGGTGAAACCTTCATACTTTCAGCTGTGAGCTGCAGGCCATGTAGCTTCTGCTTGCTTTCCAAACCACAGCCTGATCATTCATCCCTGGATCACCCGCCCAACCACACCAGTCTCTACCGGTCTAGGAAACAAGCCTGCGTGCTCACAGTTCATTAACATGCTCTTGCCATGGCTGACTCGGTTCCACCCCACACACCCCACACATGTTCACTCTATAGTGGTTGGTCCATCCTTTTCTAGAACCATACGTTGTTTCTTTTGGAAGGCCACTAATTGCTGAGAATGGTCTTGTTTAGTGTATGTTTCTTGAAGTCAGGAACTTTGTTTTGGTAGGTAGATTCAAACAGTCTGGAATTAAGAATTCTGTGTGGTTGAAGGAGAAGAATAACCAAGAGAGGGATGGTGAACAGATGCCAGCCAGCACAGGGCTATTTCTGGTAGAAGCTGGGTGTGGCCCTGCCCATCCCTCTCCCCTGCCACCAGTGGATATGCATGACACATGACTACCCAGACCCAGTATTACCTGCCAGGTCATTGAGCTGGTTATAGCTGAGGTCTAGGGACTTCAAGCCCGTGGGAAGCAGCAGAAGAGCGGCAAGGTGCTGGGCAGCCTTTTCCTCTAGCCTGTTCCCCGCCAGCCGCATCTTCTGCACAGCTGAGTTTAAGGCAAGGGCGGCACAGATGGCCTGGAGCCCTGCAGCTCCAATCTGGTTCTCTGACAGGTCCACATCTGAGGGCAGCACCACTGCTTGGTCAGTGGGAGCCGCGGCCAGGCACCACCCTCTCGCACTCCTGCATCTCATAAACCTCCAGGCCTGAGGCAAAAGAAGGGACCTTGCAATCTGATTATTGAGGGTGGCGTGGTGGCAGCTTGCCATCTATTGGCTGGGTCACCTTGGGTCTCTGGTCTATCCATCCCATGATTGTCTGTCTGTGAAGAATGCTGTGGCAGAGGGCCAGCCCCCTGTTGATGGTTGCTGTCTTGTAACAACATAACCTCCCACAGAAGCTCTCTGTCTGTCTGTCCTATGCTAGGGAGTAGGACACTTGTCAGTGTGAGCTCAGATGTCCGCTCGGGTCCACTTCTGCCACCTCCTTTGATGTTGGCCACAGCCCAGAGAGCTAAGTGGTGCTGCTGTGGTCATTTTACAGAGTAAAACATGGTCATGCTGCTTGCCTGGGTCAGCTCCATTGCCAGAACTGTCATCAGCAAGCAGCCTCACCCGACTCCCACCTTGCCCTTCCAGTCTATGGAGACACTGCTTCTCTGTGCCTCTCTCATCCTGCACTCAGGTGCTGGGAGTCTATCATGTGCACAAGTGGGGTGATCACCAGAGGAGTGATAGCCATGAGATGGGTCAGGCAAATAGCAGCATTCAGCATTGGCTACACCAATGAGGAAACTCCCAGAAAGTCACCCCACATGCCTCACCCTGTGATGAGGACCCTCATCTCCTAGCAACACCCCCAGTAAGAAGGCCTAGTAAGGGAGCCACTTCTCTGAGGAAAGGGGCCCCAAGTGTACCTGCTGCTCAGACTCAGAAACTCAGCATCTACCTACCAGAGATAATGCTGTTCTTACACAGGACGTGGGCCAGAGCCTCTGCTCCAGCCCCACAGAGCCCATTGTCCCGAAGATCCAGACACTTGATGTAGAGATTAGAGGTCAACATGGAAGCCAGAGCCCAGGCCCCCTGGAACAGAGCAGAGAGGTACAAGGGGCAGAGGGACACAGGGCCCTAAGGGGTCTCTGGTCCTCCCCAGATGCAGCTGGCCAGAGCTCCCTCCCATCTTCTCCAGGGAACATGTGCTTCTCCCTCTAAGTGCCAATTAGATCTCATCTCCTGGAGCCCTCATCGCTGTCTCAGCCTCCATCCTGTCTCTCAGGCATGGGAGACAGGACAGGCAAGGCCCAGGGGAAGGCTGCGAGTTTGTGAGATGGACTCAAGGACAAGATGGCCACCATCTTCCACATCCTTCCTGCCAAGCCTGGTTCCAGTATCCCCTGACAGATACCTGAGGCCCCAGGCCCCGGTGCTGAAGATTCAATTTGGAGGCACTCCCTTGGCGCAGAAGACAAGAAGCCGGCACAACACTATGGGCCTGGCAAGACTCCAGATAGAGGGTAGGCAGGACCAGTTCTCCAAGTCTCCGAGTGCCTAACAGTAGACAGGGACAAAGGAGGAGCGCTCCATTGGCTCAGCCCCACCCCTTCCTGCCCTTGCTGTGATTCCTCCTGTGTCAGCAGCTAGTAGCTCTTATTCCACATGAGGACCTCATGGCTAAAAAACCAAAAAACAAAAATCCTTTCTCTGTCACAGTGCTAGTCAGAACCAATGGGAGCACGTGCCTAACGCTAAAGGGTATGTTGGCCCCACCCCATCGGGTCCAAGCATTACAGATCACATTTTCTTCCATAAAGTTGGTCTCCAACTTGCTAGTGGAGGAGAACCTTGAACCCAAGGCTTCAAGCATGCTAGGCAAGCACTCTGCCAACTGAGCTACATTCTCAGCCCACAGGTCATAATGTCTACAAACACCTAATGGTGTTTAATAATTCTAAATTAATTTAAAAATAATTCTAAACAATTCTAAATTCAATACATCCATTAGCTAAGTTTTTTCCTATAGGTTAGAACACCCGGTCCTGAACCCTTCCAGGTGGGACACCAGTAACTGTCAGTGTGTTTCATTTACAGTTTATTCTGCAAGACAGATCTAAGCGATGGGCTTCCTCATGCCTCCAGGAGGGTAAGGGACTTGCTGCTGATAATGAGGGGTGCAGCCCCACCCACTGAAGGGTGCGGTCCCATGCCAGCCAGACTCTTACCACCTGCCTGAGGAGTCCAACCAGGACCCCACTCGGAGGATGAGGCACCTTCTGTTTCCAGAGCAAAGTGTGAATCTTCGGTCCAGAAATTCTTGGCCTCCACGGCCTCTGCCTGGCGCGTGGTGGCTGGTGCTTCTCCCTCTTGATTTTCATTTTTCGTAGACTCCTTGCAGGGGACCTTTCATGTTTACCCTCAACTTCCAGTGGGGGCACAGCTCACTGCCAGGAGCGCTTCCTAAGGATGTGGGCGGTCCCTCTGACTTCATTGACCAATCGAATTTGATTTGCGGGCAACAGGTGGTCACTGAGGCCAGTAATGGTGCTGCCCTCCCACCACACGGTCTCCCTGGGAACCGGGTGTTGTTTGTGGCTGCAGAAGCACCACGACCTTGGCACACTCTTCACCAGGGCTGACTACCGCACATACTGCTGCCATGCACGGGGTTGGTCATCTCCTCCATGTTCTTTGCACGGACTTTTCCAGTCTGACTCCAGAGTTTGTATTTGGGGGCAGTAGGCGGCTCCAGGGAAGACCTAAGGACCCTGTTAGAGTCTAGCAAAGATTATTCTCTGACGCCACAACTATGCTGTCCTGCCTGAGGGTCTCAGTGTCTTCTCAAGAGCTAGTCTCCCCTATGCTGCTGCTCCAGGGGGGACATCTCAAACCTAACTTGACCGGTTACACTTTAGAATATGCAAGTTTGAGCTCAGATCCCCTCCTGTGGGCTTCTGTTACCCCACATTGGTCACTGCCCACCCTGTAAAGAAGTGACGTGGATGAGCAGGAACAGGATTACTCCTCTCTATATGCATAGGGTCCAACCCAAGGACTTTGGATAGGATGGGAGGCCTAGATCAGCTGGAGTTTGGGACTGGGCCAGGAGCCAGAACCTGCTGAATGGCGATGTCCCTTTAACACTGGCCTGGATCCCATGCACGGCTGTTCTGCCTCCTGTTCAGCTGCAGCTGCAGCTGCCTGCTGACTCATGCACTGGTGACCAACAGGGAACATGGCTTCTGCCGTGGTGGCAGCACTCATGGGCTGGGGGTTTCTGGATTACAAGACAGAGAAGTATGTGATGACTAGAAACTGCCGGGTGGGTGTCTCTCAGAGGCTGCTGCAGCTGGGAGTGGTGGCCTACGTGATAGGGTAAGAGCTATCTTATCAGGCTGTCTTATCAGGCTAGCTGCACAGACTGCTGTTGGCCTCGCTGGCTGAGGGCTAGAAGTTGGCTTTTTAGAATTCCAGCTGGTGGGAGAGTGGGATTGGGGGTGGTGAGAGATGGTCAGGAGGAGGGTTTTACTCCAGTCAGAAGACAGCAGAAGCCATGTGCTCACATAAGGGACATTGCTCCCAGCTTCATCTTGCTCTCTGTGTACATCTGCAGTACTCTTGCCCAGAGACACCCTACCCTGGTGGGGCAGGAGGTGGTAAATCTTGGCATCTGTGAACAACCAAGCACTAAGGCTCCCAGAGAGACCACTAGCTGCATGTCTGAAGTGTCTTGAAGGAGGGAGCTGGGTTTGCTGAGTGTATAGGCATTGGCATGTGAAAAGTGTACAGCTCCATCCAAGGGCTCCACCTGCTCAAGGGTCTAGAGCAAGAGGTGCAGATGGACAGAAGGTTGAGGCCTTCCACGCTGATCTAAGGAGCCTCTGGAGTATTCCAAGACAGCTTAGAGTTATAGACTTCTCCACTCCTCATCTCACATTACACTGTCCATCAACTTCTCCCTAGGTGGGCCCTCTTGGCCAAAAAAGGCTACCAGGAATGGGACTTGGACCCCCACATTTCTGTCATCACTAAACTCAAAGGGGTTTCTGTAACCCAGATTAAGGAGCTAGAGAACCGGCTGTGGGATGTGGCTGATTTCGTGAAGCCATCACAGGTAGGTCCCTGCTGCTGGAGTCCTTCGGCCACTGACAGTGGCCTCCAGCTGCTGTGCATGAGAGACACAGGATACCTGTGATGCCAGAGGGTGGGAGAAGGGCTTGGGGAAGGGAAAGGGCCTCTCAGAAGAGTGCGGAGTCAATCTGAGCAAATGGCTTTCAGGGATGTGTAGCTTCCCGAGTCAGGAAGCCTGTGCCTATGGAACTTTCTTTTAAAAGGAAGGTTAGAGATACAGCTCAGAGGCAGAGTGCTTGCCTGGCAGGCATAACTTACTGGGTTCAATTCCTAGTACCATCAAGAAAAGAAAAGAAAAGAGAAGAGAAGAGAAGAGAAGAGAAGAGAAGAAAAGAAAAGAAAAGAAAAGAAAAGAAAAGAAAAACACCCTACCCCTCCATTACCCATACAAAGATATACCTACCTGAAAAGGATTGAAGTATCTCGGGCTCAAGATTTATGCTTGGAAGTGAAAGGCAGGGGACACAGGAATTCAGGGGTTGAACTTTCTGAAGTCCCCCTTGTTACCATTAGGGATCTTGGGTCAGGTTCATTTTTTCCATTGATGAAAGAATTAAAAGAATTAAAATTAATTAAAAGAATTAAAAGGTTGGAGGGTGACTCAGCTGTTAAGAGCACTGGCTGCTCTTGCAGAGGTGTTGGGCTCTGCTCTCAACACTCACATGGTAGCTCACAACTTTCAGTTACTCCTGTTCCAGGGGAGTTCTAGTGCCTTCTTCCGGCCTCTGATGTTACCAGGCACACAAACAGCATACATACTTTCATACGCATTATTAAATAAAACTGCTCAACAAAAGAATTAAAAGGCATGCCAGGCAGTGGTGGTGCAAGCCTGTAAATCCCAACACTCGGGCGGCAGAGGCAGGTGGATCTCTGTGAGTTCAGGGCCAGCCTGGGCTACAGAGCTAGTCCAGGACAGGCTCCAAAGCTACAGAGAAACCCTGTCTCTAAAAGGAAAAAAAAAAATAATAGACAGAAAATAAGTCACAGTCACAGCAAATAAGTCTTATTGAAAGTGAATGCACACCCCTACTGAGTCAGGCTTCCCAGCAGAGGGAAGGGGATCTAGAAACCAAAGTCCACTCTCCCTTGGAGGAATGTTGGCCTTACATGTTTGTGGTGGTGCAGGATGGGTCCCTGTTTCTGGATTTTGGATGATCAACTTAAAAGAAGGAGCTGACAGTCCCATAGGTGCATACAAGCTGAGACAAACTCAGGATCAGCCTTGAACATAACTGGTCTAGACCATTCATCCAGAAGGGCATCCTTCTGGCAGGAAAAAAAAAAAAAAAAAAAAGCTCAGCAGGCCTTCGTCTTGGATAGGTGTGTTGAGAAAGAAGCTGGGAGTTTGCCATCTGCGGCTGATCACGGTCCCTTTTCCTGTCTTTGCCTGTCAGGGTGCAATCTGACCCCGCCCACCCACTCACTCTTCTTCCCTTCTCCCTCCACCCAGCTCATCTGGCTCCCACTGCCAGCTGCCGCGTGACATTTCCTGAGGAGACATAAACAAAAGTCTGTTTACCTCACCTAGTACACCAACAATGGGCCAATTTCATTCCGAATTAGTTCTGTGAACCAATGGGTAATTGCCATCACCAGTAGGCATATTAAGCAAGGGATACTTCCAGGAGCAGGCTGGCTACCTCGTCCTGACCATTTTTTGGCTCCAGGTGGCGCTAGATTTCTGTGCAAGCACTCCCTTGCCGGCTGTTCCTCTGTGAGCAGCCATCCTCCTCTGTCCCCATTGCCTATCTTCAGTGCCTGGGGTCAGGAAATCCTGCTTGAGTGCATGAGAATTTGAAAGGAAACTTGTTTAGAAGATATGGATAGAGGCTTGACCCTTCCTTGGGCTCAGGAAAGGCCATAAACACAGCCAGGTTTGCCTGCCTTGCTGGTCACCACTTTCTGCAGCACAAAATTGGTGACTAGATGGTGCCAAGAAGCAGTCCCACGAAATCCAAGCTACCAGGCTGAGCTATACCTCAGCGGTGGAGCGCTGGCCTAGCATGCCTGCGATCTTGGGTTCCATTCCCAGCACTGGGAGCAACAAACAGCAAACAGCAGACTGTCAGCTTCCAGCCCCTTAGCTGTGGAGTTCAGCTGAGGCCAACCTCTAGCCTTGCCTTCTAGGGAGAGAATGTGTTCTTCCTGGTGACCAATTTCCTCGTGACACCAGCTCAAGTCCAGGGCAGATGCCCAGAGGTAAGTCTGTCCAGAGCCTGTAGCACACCCCGCATCTATCGCCAGCCCTGTCTCCTTTCTCCTTCACATGTGAATCAGGATTCAGTCTGAGCTTGGTGTATCTATATCAGGCAATTCGCTAAATCTTTCTTTCTAGAACTCATTTCATCAAGTCTTTACATCTGTTTCTACCAGAAATACTGTAGTTCCCATCAAACAGGTGATTGGGGCTTCCCAAGTTTCAGTCACTTGCCCAAAGGTACCCCAAGTATGGGCTATGAGTGGAGACAGTTTCCAGCCTCTTTCCCATGCCTCTGGGTTACAGCTGGGCACACACTCAGATGGGCATTAAGAGCAGGGGGCAAGCTGGGAGAGCACCTTCCCTCTCCAGCCTCATTAATGTATTCTGAGTCAGCTTTCTTCTGGGGGACAAGCTAGCACACTTCTGCCTTTGCTTCCAGGTGATTTATGATCTCTGGGTGTTTTTCAGCCCAACTGTGTTCATGTGTGAGTCTTCTGCCTTATCTGCAGAAATGGAAGCACCCCCCCCCCCGAAATCTCACCTTTTCCATTTGTGAAGACAATCTTTCAAAGAGCACACTAGCTCTCACAACCTTGGTTTTTGTGTGAAAGTTATGACCCAGTCCATATATAAACACCACATTCAAGTCCAACCTCTGCCCAGCTGGACTCAGGCTCTGGTATTTGGTGACATTACCGTTTCAGGGGATGTCATATGCCCATAGTTTACCCCTATCCACAAAGGAGGTATGTATGTACACAGGGCAACTCTCCCTTGGGGAAGGCAGACAACACCTCAGTTGCTGATGCTTAGAGGATGCTGATTCTAGGTTTACCAAGTAGACAACTCCAAAACTTCACCAAACCAACACACCCACTTCTTAGAAAACACAAGAGTTTTCCTCTTTCCTTGTCAGGGCTTCTGGCTCTTCCAGTGAACCTCCCATGATTGGGAAGTAACTCACGAGATCTAATGACCAGTTTCCTGAGGACAACCAGAGTTCCTGCCAGCTCTTCTTGGAATATTAGTGGCCTGGTCCCTCCAAGCACATGCTCAATAGAGTGTCATATCCCTCTGCAAACCTTTCTTGAGCACACCCCCCATATAGGTCAGGCCCTGGGTTGGGCTGGCAGAACTCCAGCTCCCTGTATCTCAAGTTGCAGCCATGGTCCAGCCAAGGCAGCAGGTTCCATGATGCCCACAAGGCAGAGGCTGCAGTGGGGAGACTTAGGGAAATACATGGACAAAATCTTAAAGGAGCTAGTGATCTGGGTCACTGTGGCTGCAACAGGATGCCAGGGCAGAGGGAGCTTCATGGGCAGAGGCCCAGGCTATGTGAGGGAGTGAGGTGTCTCTGGGGATACCTGCTGTTCAGTGTGGCTGGAGCATAGATTAGGGCTGGGTCACAAAAATGACAGCCCAAGATCTCATGGACCCTCTGAGTCCTGCTAAGAAGCTGGACTTGATGTATGAGCAGAAGGTAGCTGGAGGGGGTGCATGGTAAAGACCCCCAGTCTCTCATCACCTGGGCTGCCGGTTAGAGGTACTCACATCTCACCATGGACTCTGGTTGAAGGAGCTGGAGACAGTCAGACACAGGTTGGGACAGCAAAGCAGAGAAAGTGGCTGTACTCCAACCTCTGATAAGTCCTAAGTCTCCTTCTGGCTTTTTGTCCCTCAGCCATTCTTGCTTCCACGGTGCTGTGGTCATCCTGGAGTTCCTCATGAGCTGAATCCCCATAAGGGTTCTGGAGCTCAAGGCTGCCTTCCTCTCTTAGGTTGGGGACCCCCAGGAACCTACCTTTAGCTCCTAGTTCACCTCCTTGACTCTTTGGCCTTATATAGACACAGTGTCCGTATTTGGCAGAAGAGACTGGCCCCAGCAGGTGTGGGGGGGGCTCTCCTCCCTGTACAGGCCCCTGTTCTTTGGTAGCTGTGCCTACCTTATATTGCGCATCACTAGTCTGTCCTTCTATGGTGCTTTAGTACTCCTGGTCTGTTATCCCAGTTGGACTGAGAGCTGGACCTCAGTGAACTATCAGGGACACAGCTCTCAGGAGCCTTGCTCTGCCCTTGGAACCCTGTCTCACGGGATGGTTCTTTCCTCTAGCTTACAGTTTGTACCTTCCCTGTGCTTCCAAACTTGGGGTATCCTGGGAGGGATCCAGGGTCTTGTCATTGTGTCGGTGACTAGAGTCTCTCTTACCTCAGCACCCTTCCGTTCCTCTGGCTAACTGCTGGGAAGACAAGGACTGTCCTGAAGGGGAGACAGGAACGCACAGCCATGGTAACTGTGGGCTTGGTCCTCTGGTACTGCTGCTCGAACAAGGGGAGGAGAGGGAATACTGTGTGGTCCCCAAAGCAGGTCCTGCTGTTCTTGTCTGTGCCCCATCTCATTCTGCCAACAAGCCCGTGCCCCACACCCTCCTCAGGACCCATAGAGACTTGAGGCCTTGGAGCTCATTTTGTGTTTTCAAGGCATAAAAACGGGTCAGTGTGTGGTATTCAACGGAACCCACAGGACCTGTGAGATCTTGAGCTGGTGCCCAGTGGAGAGTGGTGCTGTGCCCAGGTAAGTCTCCTTTCTCTCCCAGGGCAGGGCGAGCCCTAAGATAAGCAAAATGATGCCAGTGCACCATCTGTCCTCAGGAAGCCCCTGCTAGTTCAGGCCAAGGACTTCACACTTTTCATCAAAAACACTGTCACCTTCAGCAAGTTCAACTTCTCTAAGTAAGCATGGGCAGGTCTTGGTTGAGCCCAGATGCCCCATGCCTCTTGGGTCATCTGATCCCCATCATGTCACTGTTCTTTCTAGAACCAACGCCTTAGATACCTGGGACAGCACCTATTTCAAGCATTGTCGCTATGACCCCCATTCCAGCCCGTACTGTCCAGTGTTCCGCATCGGGGACCTTGTGGCCATGGCTGGAGGGGACTTTGAGGACCTGGCATTGCTGGTGAGTCATTTGGGACAAAGTTCCTGCAGCTCAGGGTTAGGGCCTTGAGCCCATGTGCCAGTGCAACAGAAGTGTGTTGTGTGCAGGGTGGTGCTGTGGGCATCAGCATCCACTGGGACTGCAACCTGGACACCAGGGGCTCTGCCTGCTATCCCCAGTACTCCTTCCAGCTGCAGGAGAGAGGGTACAACTTCAGGTATGCCCTACTGCCATAGTCCTGGCTTGCTGTTCCTGGTCTAGTGTTCTCTCTACCTGTCTCCCTACAACCACCAGAACAGAGCACATCCAACTCAGACCTCAGGATCTCTACTGTGTGTATAAGGGTCCTGTGGGTGTTCCCAGACCTCAGGATCTCTACTGTGTGTATAAGGGTCCTGTGGGTGTTCCCTGTTCCCAGACCTCAGGATCTCTACTGTGTGTATAAGGGTCCTGTGGGTGTTCCCTTTGCCCAGACCTCAGGATCTCTACTGTGTGTACAAGGGTCCTGTTGGGTGTTCCCTGTTCCCAGTCCCTAGATTTCAGGATCTCTACTGTGTGTACAAGGGTCCTGTTGGGTGTTCCCTGTTCCCAGTCCCTAGATTTCAGGATCTCTACTGTGTGTACAAGGGTCCTGTTGGGTGTTCCCTGTTCCCAGTCCCTAGATTTCAGGATCTCTACTGTGTGTACAAGGGTCCTGTTGGGTGTTCCCTGTTCCCAGTCCCTAGATTTCAGGATCTCTTGTGTGTACAAGGGTCCTGTTGGGTGTTCCCTGTTCCCAGACCTCAGGATCTCTTGTGTGTACAAGGGTCCTGTTGGGTGTTCCCTGTTCCCAGTCCCTAGATTTCAGGATCTCTACTGTGTGTACAAGGGTCCTGTTGGGTGTTCCCTGTTCCCAGTCCCTAGATTTCAGGATCTCTACTGTGTGTACAAGGGTCCTGTTGGGTGTTCCCTGTTCCCAGTCCCTAGATTTCAGGATCTCTTGTGTGTACAAGGGTCCTGTTGGGTGTTCCCTGTTCCCAGTCCCTAGATTTCAGGATCTCTTGTGTGTACAAGGGTCCTGTTGGGTGTTCCCTGTTCCCAGTCCCTAGATTTCAGGATCTCTACTGTGTGTACAAGGGTCCTGTTGGGTGTTCCCTGTTCCCAGTCCCTAGATTTCAGGATCTCTACTGTGTGTACAAGGGTCCTGTTGGGTGTTCCCTGTTCCCAGTCCCTAGATTTCAGGATCTCTACTGTGTGTACAAGGGTCCTGTGGGTGTTCCCTGTCCCCAGCTCCATTCCCTCTTTCCTCACTCAACTGTCAGTACAGGCTCCCCACTGCAGATCTTGGTGTAGCCTCTCCCAGATGATCCTGCTCCTCCAGAGCACAGACACCTCTCATCTTTAATTTCCCTATGGGACTTTACTTTAAAATTACCCAAAAAAATCTGTGGAAAATTTCAGACCAATAGCACAAATATTTATACAACCCTGACCCGGGTTTGGTGGTCCTGCTTTTCTTCCCCGGCAGTGCTAGCGGCTGGACCCAGGGCCTCAGAACTATTCAAAAGTAAATACCAGATGTTGGATACTCACCCTTCCCAACGCTGTTGAGGAATGTTTCCGCATGCCACAGACAACTCTGGACATTGGGTAGATGGTCATAGAACATGCTGCAATCCCTAATCCTAGCCCTCAGGAGGCAGAGAAAGGATGAGGCAGCCTGGGGAAGGAGGAGGAGGGGAGGAAGGAAGGAAGGAAGGAAGGAAGGAAGGAAGGAAGGAAGGAGAGGAGGAGGGAGAAGGGGAGGAAGGGGAGGAGGAGGGGGAGGGGAGAAGGAAGGAGAGGAGGAGGGGGAGAGGAGGAAGGATGGAGAGGGGAAGGAGAGAGGGGGGAGGGGAGAAAGGAAGGAAGTTAGGTAAAGGGTGTTGATAGATTAAATCTGACATTTTATATTTCCCCCACTGTGTTAGTAATGTTCCCAAATCTGCATTTTCCAATCCCAGAGGCACTAAGAGATCTTAAATTGCAGGTATCGTCATGTTTTCAGTTCCCCAAGTAGAATCTTGGGCTCCTCCTGCCACTTAATATCATTTTATCACACATGGTAGCAGGAGCACAGGTGGCCATAAGGCCCAAGGACAGCGTCCCTCGATAGAACTCATTGTGCTTGGCTCCCCACCTTTTCCAACCTTATGGGGTGGGCCTCTGTGCCCACTGCCCCTGCCGGCGCCCTTCTCCCTGCTGAGCGCCTTCTGGAGCCCTGCCACAGTGCCTGCCTTCACTTCCTCCCCTAGTTCTGTGCTGAAAGGAACTGCTGTCTCAGAATTCCCCATCCCTCACCTCCAACCCCTCCTTCTCCCATGCCAGTGTCCATTTCAGCACCCTCATGCCCTCTCTGGCCCTCCTCCTGTCAGGCCCCCCTCCTGTCAGGACCTCCTCCCATCAGGCCCTGCCCAGGGTCTGGGATGCTTTCCCCCTCCTTAACACCTACATGGAAACTTGAGCTGGTAGAGTCCATGAGTAATCCAGCCTGAAATGCAGCATGCAAACCAATGGCGTCTTCTCTGCTATCCCCAGGACAGCCAATCACTGGTGGGAAGCCTCGGGTGTGGAGGCCCGGAGCCTGCTCAAGCTCTATGGGATCCGCTTTGACATTCTTGTCACTGGGAAGGTAAAGTTTAGACCAGGGGAGGTTTGGGAGGGCAGCCCCAGCTGCAGAGGCTCAGCCCAGGTCTCTCAGGCAGGGAAGTTTGCACTCATTCCGACTGCCATCACAGTGGGCACAGGAGCAGCTTGGCTGGGCATGGTAAGTCTGAACCTAGGGTTCACGCTGGCCGCAGTAGCCACCTGCCAGTGCCTGGGGCACCCACCGGACCTGCATATTGTGTCCTGGGTGAGGGCTTAGCTGGAGGAGAGGGGTGGGTCGAGGAATCTAGAACATGGTAGGTCCTGCCTTTTCCAGGTCACCTTCCTCTGTGACCTGCTACTACTGTATGTGGATAGAGAAGCCGGTTTCTACTGGAGGACCAAGTATGAAGAAGTGAGTGGTGGGCCTGCTTGTGTCCCAGAGCTGAAGTCACTCTGCCTGAACACTGGGTTCTGCCACACTTTGGGGGATGTTACCTTGATCCCTTATCTGTTATCTTTGTAGGCAAAAGCTCCAAAGGCAACTATCAACAACACTGCATAGACTGAACTGACTTTCACACCTGCAAATCCTGCTGCCTAGTGTCTCAGTAGTGACTTGCACCTGCCCCATCCATGTCTATTGCTGCTGGGATCCAGACATCCATCCACCAGTGGCCGTGTCTGGGTGGTTATCATCCTTTGGCCTATCCATTCCTGAGGCTTACAGCCGCTCACTGTGGGTTAAAGTTCAAGGGACGGGAAGGATAAGGGTTCTGGCTTGAGAACATCAAGGACAAAGCTCCAGTAGGACTGGAGGTGGGTGTTTCCACCGGACTCCTTCCTGGGTCCAGCCTGAGAGGGTAGAAGGCAATCTGGCCAAAAGATTGATTTCCTGGTTCCTTGGGATTCTCTGTCTTCTGGGTGACTCTGCCATGCAGTTCAAGGCCCCTTGACCTGACCAACAGGTTTCTCAGGGGCCTAGGTGAGATGAGAGGCGGCACATCTAGGATTTCCTGCCATCAAGACATTTCTGGCAACCTCAATGTACACTAAAGCATCTTCCTTCCAGAGGCCCTAAGTCTGGCCCCAGCCAGTGTGCCAGAGTTTTGAGGTATGCTCTCCATGAAGGACACTGAGGGTAGTTGGTTCTGGATCTGTATTCATGTAGGGCTTTGATTCCCCCTGATTAGAGACTTCCTCCATGCCCCAAAGCCCACAGAAAGGATGGCAGGGATAGGGGCCACAGAAACACAGCTGTTTCTTGGTCCAAGTGTGGGGCATAATTTATAGAGTTTGAACCCCTGGGAGGGAAGAGGCAGCTTTGTTATGGATGCACAGTGACCAGGGGAGTCCCAGACTCAGTAGTCCTCGGGGACCCAAAGAACTGTGATATCACCGCTGAAGTAAAGCTTGCCAAAGCAAGCAGCTTCCTGTGTAGTCTTTAAAGGGAGAAATGAGAAGGAGATATTTACCTTAGACAGAGGGAGATGCAGAGTGGACCTGGGACTTTCTCCCTCTCTGAACTGTAGCCTTGCAGTTGCCTAGTAGGCTGGCAGGTAGTGGACACAGGGCCAAGCACATGTGCATCCATGCATACTCAAGTGTGCCACTCATGTACTACTCCAAGCCCACCTCTCGTGGACACTGTTGTTCTGGAGATTAATGAGTAGTAGGGGCCCTAAAGACTTCATCTGAAACCCTCCCAGAGTATACAGAGACAGTAAAAGAGTGAGCTGTGGCCAGGAGCCTGGATTTGGAAACAGTGATCAACTTAGTCTGTACATAGTGTGCACTCCAAGGGTAGCTGTGTGGGCCATGCAGGAATGCGCTGGGGGGAGTGTCTTGTGGCTGTATACCTGTGTTCAGTGCATTTCAATGTCTCTAGGCAGTCCTTGGGCACATGCTTTGAATCCCAGGAGCCCAGGAAAATCAAGAGACCCTGACACCCAATGCCTTTTTAGTTACTTTTTCTGAGTCCAGGTTACCCTGCTAGAGGACATGTCAAGGATCTGGGGATACAGATTACTAGTGGAATCCTTGCCTATCAATCTCAAGGTCCTGACTTCCATCTCAAGCACCACTAAAACACACACACACACACACACACACACACACACACACACACACACACACACGAGCACACGTACACACACGCACATGCACACAAACACCCTTACAGAAGACACGTGAGGAATCTGACTCTGTCTTCCCACATGCCCCTCTTCACATTATGCATGTAGTAGCTTCCCACCCCAGAGATGCTTTTCGTAGACCTCTGTGTCTCTGCTGTGCACTGGGGACAATTGTTTGGTTTTTCAGGCAAGTAAGAACTCAGTGCCACAAAGAATACCACAGCGTACACGATAGGTGATTGTAACACTAGCTGATTAGTTATTATTATGGGCCCCAGGTGCTGGGGCCTCTTCCCTGCCCACTCTGCCCCTCCTGCCCACTCTGCCCCACCTGCCCCCTCTGCCCCACCTGCCCACTCTGCTCCACCTGCCTAGGTATCCAGAGTTGATCATAAACAGGAAAGCACTGGGCAGTGAGTATACACCAGCACTGGCCAAGGCCTATCCCGTTATCAGTTCCTAGGAACTGACAACACTCCCGGCCCAGTCTTCCTTGGGCAGACAGCTGCCAATTCTGGCCTCCGGATGTGGGCAATGTGGGGCCCTCTCTGAGGCAGCCTTACAGGCTGGCCAGCTACTCTGTGCAGCCTGCCTCCTGGCCTGGGGCCTGGCTAGCAGGCTGCACAGCTTGCACTGTTTCCTCCAGGCTGCCACTGGGGAACACCACGTAGTGTGCGGTCGTCAGCTCCAGTGGCTCCCTCTGGTTCTCTTTGCTGTGCCAGATGCCATAGCCAAAATACACGACGAGTCCTGCAAGAGTGGGCATGAGCCTAAGGGGCAGGTCCCAACCCCACCTGCCCTCCTTGTCCTCCCATGGTGGGCCTATCCAAGCCCAGGCCCTACTCACCAACCAGCAGCCAAAAGATAAAGCGCAACCAGGTCAGGTAGCTCAGCTTCAGCATGAGGCAAATGTTGAGAAGGATGCTGAGGGCTGGAGTCAGGGGCACCAAAGGGATCTGAGGGTGCAAGAGTGAGGCTGAGCTTGGCTGTAGGATAGATATACCAGTCCAGAGCCTGTGTGGAAGTCCCACAGAAACCTTCTTTGTCTTTGAAGATTTGGGGCCAGGTGTACCCTCGCCATGCAGAATGTTGGAGAAAGTGGGAATGTATAAACCTGCTTCCCCAGCCCCATGAGCCCTTGCAGAATGGCTCAGGTAGCATGAGAGACTGGGGTAAAGGGAACAGGTTGGCCTGGGAAGGGACAGTATTGGTGAGGCACAAATCTGGGGGATGGGGATGGGGATAGGGGTGTACCTGAAAAGTGTCTTGCTTCTTTTGCTGCTGGTGAGCCCCCAGGACCAGAAGGCTGAACAGAAAGACAGAACCACTGATGGCCAGCAGCAGGACATAGCCCCACCGTGGGAGGTGCAGGTCTGAGTTTCCGAAGACCAGCACACATGCCAGGAAGATAGCTGAGGCTACCAAGATGCCAAGCGCCCAGGCCACAGCAGTTCCAGGGCTGCATCCATTCAGGAAGCCCAGGAAAGGCTTCAGGGCTGGTCGCAGCTGCCCAGTCTCAGACATCGAGGTCTGTTCTGCACCTACTAGCTGTATGTGGTCCGAGAAGGAGTCATACTTCTTAGTTGTAGGACCAGGGCTGGCTAGGCACAGGGAGCCGGGTGGAGCAGCTTTCTGGAAACGCAGCACAATGATGCTAGTGGCTACAAAGGTATAGGCCAGCAGGGTACCGATGGATAGAAACTGGACCAATGCCTCAAGGTCCATCAGCAGTGCCAGGAGAGCCATGAGGACCCCAAACACCAGGATTCCTACTACAGGCACCTGTGTCCGGGGATGTACACGGGCAAACACCTGGAAGAAGAGCCCGTCGGCGGCCATGGCATAGACAATGCGAGGCAGGGAGAAGAGGTTGCTGAGCAGGACCGTATTCATGGCTGCAGCAGAGCATAGGGAGCTATCAGCATGGCAGATAAGCCCAGCAGGGCTGCTACTAGGCTCTCAGATAGAGTGTGTATGGAGGGTATTAGCTTCTCACCTCCCACCGAGGAATGGGGCACTTCCCTTTAGGTCTAGGCCCATTAAAGAGCTTTTGAGAGCTAGCAGTCTGACCTGTGTACAATTTGTGGGGAGAGGTTCTGCCTACAAGTCTCTGAAAACCAGTATTTTCGTGAGCTCATTATACAGGTAGTAAAACCGGGGCCTGGACAGAAGTATTTTGAGAGGTGTGGGGGAAGGCCCACTACCCTGTCCCCTCCCACCCTGCCCAGAAGGTCCCTTACCACAGATGGAGCCAACCGCCACAATGAAGCCAGCCCAGCTGTAGCCCCGCCTGTAGAAGGCATCAGCGAGTGCTGAGTCAGGATCCAGACTGTGCCAAGGTACCATGAGGGTCAACACAGTGGAGACCAGAATGTAGGCACCAGCTGCCAGGCCAAGGGAGATGGCGATGGCCATGGGCACAGCCCACCGAGGGTTTTTGGCCTCCTCACTGGAGGCAGCAATAACATCAAAACCCACAAAGGCATAGAAACAGGTGGCCGTGCCTGCCAGGATGCCAGAGAAGCCGTAGGGTGCAAAACCACCCTCTTCTAGGCTCCAGTTGTGAGGGCGGGCCAGGATGAAACCCAGAACGATGATGAAGAGGATGACAATCATACTGATGGCTGAGAATGTGTGGTTAAGCCAGGAGGAGACTCGGGCTCCACAGGAGACAAAGGCAGAAGCCACAAGTAAAATGCCAGCAGCCAGAAAATCTGGATAACGGGCCAGGAAGGGCATCTGCCAGACACCCATGTGGGACTCTGTGAAGTTACGAATGCTGTGGTTAAAGATGGCATCCAAATAGCCACTCCAGGCCCGGGCCACAGCAGCACCTCCAATGAGGTATTCCAGAAGCACATTCCAGCCTATGAGGAATGCCCATATTTCACCCATGGACACGTAGGTGAACAAGTATGCAGAGCCAGTACGGGGCACACGGGCTCCAAATTCTGCATAGCATAGTGCTGCCAGCAAGGAGGCTACTGCAGCCACCAAAAAGGACAAGAGCACAGCAGGGCCAGCCATGTCCTTGGCCACTGTGCCTGTGAGCACATAGAGCCCAGACCCCACCATGCCACCCACACCCAGTAGGGTCAAGTCCAGTGTGGACAGGCAGCGTCGCAGTGACGTCTCCATGCTAGACTCTTCCAGTGGCTTCAGACGGTTCAGTTTCTGGCAGAAGCGTGCCAGGCGGGCAGTGCTGGGAAGTCCCGGGGACATGGCAGACGGCTGAGGAGTCCTGAGCCAGCTTCTGGAAACTGCTGGGGACAGGCAGCAGGAATAACCAGCCAGCCTCTGTTCTTTCACAGACTGTCCACCCAGATCTCGCCTCTCCCTAGGATCCCAGGACACCTGCACTGTAGACCTACCTTAGAAGGCTTAAACGAGAGTATGTGTGTAGGGCGGGGTGGTGTCAGGGACCGTGGGCAGGAGGGACTGAAACCATGGAGGTCCTTCCTGTCAGCCTCAGGCAGTGGAAATGGCAGGGTGGTGCAGACCTGGAACCCTGCAGGTGCTTCTGAGGGTGAGTGGGAGGTTGCTGAAGAACATTAGCCAGGAGTGGAACAGGTTCCACAAGCAAGGAGGAACGGGAGGCTTCCTTGGAGCAGGGCCAGGAAGGCAGGACCCGGAACAGGAGCAGCTCCTGCAGCCTTGAGCGCCGCCAAGGAGGACTCCAGGACTCAGAGAAAAGCGATCACCACCCCCTAACTCCACCCTCGCAACAGGTTGGAGGATCAGCTCACCTGAGGCCAGGAGGCTAGGGCTGCAAGGGCCCTGAGCCCCGGATGTGGAAGCTGTAGGGCACCTCCCCTCGCCATATGAGCCCCAGCCTTGGCTGCTGCGGCTGGCTGCCTCTGCCATGCCCCTGGCCCTCAGACATTCTAGCCTTGGCTTGTATTTGTATTCCCACAGCTGCTGTCCCGCCAGACCCGCTGCAACCCACCTGCTGTCGCCGCTGCCGCCACCACCGTGCGCACTGCGCCTGCCCCGTTAGTTTACAACGCCTGCGTGCAAGGCCCGCCCCTGGCTCCCAGGCACTGGATAGACCATCTCACAACCATCGCCGGTTGGGTTCTGCACAGGGCTCCATACCGCGTTACATATCAGAATAACCCTCTTAGCGAGTCGACCAGAGCTGACCAGTCCTAGGGCTCCACCGTCCTGCTTGCTCCACCGCCTACTGAGCCCCTTCAGAGGGTCCAGGTTGGGGGCGGAGCCCACCCTGAAAGCACGGGGGCAGATACTCTAGCTCTCCCACCCCAACACAATCACTCCAGCCAACAGGACATCGTCCAGGCCCCCACCACAGGATCATGTGGGGTTTGCAAATGTCCAGCACAGTGAGATGAAGACAGGAGTCTGGCCCAGTGGCCTTGACAGTCTCTAAATCTCAGTGGGGTGGCGGGAACTAACTTACACTATAGGCAAGAGAAAGCAGCCTTTGGGGAGAGTTCTGTGAATTGGCAGAATCTGAAGAGCTGTTGTCCCATAAAAAGACAGCACCCAGCATCGTAAGACAGCTTGCAGCTCTACAGCTGCGGTGCCCTCAAACGTCAATGACAGCCTCAACAGCCTCAAGCGCCTGACAGGCCTAACATTCTCAAGGGATTCCAACATCAGCTCTCCACTAGTGATAGCCGGGAGTACTCCCTACTTCTCACCAGCATTCACACCACGATGGGGCTAGCTCCGGCACAAGATCTCCAGAGTCCACTCTGGCTCATTTATGCTTAGGTCTGAGGAGTCTTTTTCTTTCTGTTCTTCTCATTTTGAAAGCAAAAATGCTAGCTAAGCTTGGTGGCTTGTGCCTGTAATGCTGGCACAAGGGAAATTGAAGGTAGCTGGGCGAGAGACCTCTCTCTCTCTCTCTTTATATATATACACACACATATATATATAAATTGTGTGTATGTGTATATATGTGTATATACATATAGATGATAGATGGATATAGATAGATACAGAGTATATTGTGTGTGTATAGAGTATTGTATATATATAGTGAGAGTGTATATATAGTGAGAGTGTATATATATATATATATATATATATGAGAGTGTGTATATATAGTGAGAAAGCTGTGTTAAGGTGTTGATTTGTTGACAGCAAAACAATAGCCCAGCCCAGCCAGGCAAAACCAAAGTGGGCACCTGTTTCTCCCAGAACTTTATATGTTTAGTCTATAAGACATATCTAATATATTTAGTATATAATATATAATAAGCATACAACTATATAATATATCCTTGATTATGTGTGATGAGGATAGAATGGTATATAATATACACTACTAAAAATCTATGTATTCATACACACAAATGTTCAAGTTTACCGGTGTTAATGGACACCCTGTCTTGGGACACACCTGGATGACTCGCTCAGATGAAAACAAAGTGTGGGGATACTTGGAACACTCTGGTTTTAGTCAACTCCTTGGGCTACCTGACATCGTCTGAAAGGGTTGCTGCTGTTTGCACAGTCCCTGCCTGAACTTAGGGAGGGAGTGCTCCCCGTCTTGAAACACCTCCACACACGCCTAGAAAAAAAGCACTCAGACCATAGACTTGGGAGATCCTGTAAAAAGAAGCCATCTGCCCACATTTTCTTGACAACCCTAGAGCTGATGTGCAGTGTTTTGGGGTTCTGGCTTTTAGAAGAACTTCACTTTGCCCTGTCCTAGGCACCAGCATACAACAGGCACTTGGTGATGCACTGTGGGTGATACAGCAGTGAGTTCTATGTTTCTAGTTATATGGCTGAGCAAGTGCTGGACCTCAGGGAGCAGGCCACGACACAGCAACCTCGTGGAGATACACTGAGAGTGAAGCACCGGGAAAGAGGAAGAACGTCTCCCCACCAAGATGTCACCTGATAAGCATAGCTACCAGCCAGTATCCTGTGTGTGGACAGACTCAGAACTGCTCAGCAAGATGCTTTTAAATCAGGGCAAGAGCAGGTGAAGGCGTTTGCTGCCAACCTTGACTATTTGAGTTCAATTCCCAAAGCATCATGGAAAGAGAACTGACTGCAATAAGTTTTTCTCTGATGTATACATGTTCACTGTAGCATGTGCATGAATGTGCATGCACGTGCGTGTGCGCGCGCGCGCACACACACACACACACACACACACACACACATACACACTAAGAACAATAAGTAATTTTTTTTGTGTGTGAGACAGGTTTTCTCTGTGTAGCCCTGACTGTCCTAGAACTTGCTTTATAGACCAGGCTGGCTTTCAACTCAGTGATCCACCTGCCTCTGCCTTCTGAGTGCTGGGATTAAGGGCATGTGACACCATGCCCGAGTAATAAGCAGTATTTTTAAGATTTTATTATCATTATTAATTAATTTATTTTTTGGTTTTTAATACAGAGTTTCTCTGTGTAGATTTTGGAGCCTGTCCTGGAACTCACTCTGTAGATCAGGCTGGCCTCAAATTCACAGAGATTCACCTGCCTCTGCCTCCTGAGTGCTGGAATTAAAGACATGCACCACCACTGCCCAGCCTTAAGATTTTACTTTTATCTATTTGTTTTTTAATTTATTTATTTTTACTTCATGTGCATTGGCATTATGCCTGCATGTATGTCTGTGTGAGGGTGTCAGATCCCCTGGAACTGGAGTTGCAGACAGTTGCAAGCTGCCATATGGGTACTGAGAATTGAACTCTAGTCTTCTGGAAAAGCAGCCAGTGCTCTTAATCAGTGAGCCATCTTTCCAGCCCTTAAGTAAAACAATTTTTTAAAGAAAAAAAAATGCTAACAAAATAAATACACACACACACACACACACACACACGCACACGCACACGCACACGCACACGCACACGCACACGCACACGCACGCACGCGTCCCAAGTGAGATTTACCCCAGGAATGCAAGGATGATTTGACATATGAAAATCAGTCCGTGAAATATATCATACTAATAAAATAAATAATCAAGCCCACAAAAAGCATCTCTGTCATGAGGGAAATCAATGACCATATTATGAAAGTGGAATATCACTTCCTGTCACCCTACCAACTCTCCAAGAGAGTTTCCTTTCTGACACATCTTCTGGGGCTCTGGCTCTCACACTCTCCCAGCTTTAGTGGAGAGCTTGAAGCTTCGTCAGAGAAATATTAGTGCTTTTAATGAAACACTCTTCAGAAACAAACAAACAAAAAATCTCAATTGACACAGGAAAAATATTCAAGAAGCCCAGTGTTGGTTTGAATAGGAATGGCCCCCATAGGCTAACGTATTTGAATGCTTGGTCACCAGGGAGGGGTACTGTTTGAGAAGGATTAGGATTAGGAAGTGTGTTACAGGGAGTGGACTTGGAGGTTTCAAAAGCCCACACCAGGCCCAGGCGCTCTCTCTCTCTCTCTCTCTCTCTCTCTCTCTGGATCAGAATGTAGTTCTCAGCTACTGCTCCAGCACCATATCTGCCTGCATGCTACCATGTTTCCTACCATGACGATAATGGACTAACCCTCTGGAGCTGTAAGCAAGCCCGATTAAATGTTCCCTTTAGAAGAGCTGCCTTGACCATGGCATCTCTTCACAGCAACAGAATAGTGACTGGGACACCCAGTCTTTAGACCATGTATAAAAAATCTACAGCTACTGTACTAAATGTCAAAAGACTGAACACTTTGTGTAACATCAGTAGCAGCATAGGATGTTCACTCTCAACACTTGTAGTGGTGGCTGCAGCCAAGGCAATGGGGCAAGTAATGTATGTAAAAGGAACCTGGAATAGAAAGAAGAAAAACTACCCCCTTAAGTATATAAAGGCCCAAGGAATCTACAATTTTTTTTAAAGCATCAGAGTCAGGCATGGTGGCACACACCTTTAGTCCCTATACTCAGGAGGCAGAGGCAGGAGAATCTGTGAGTTTGAGGCCAGCCAGTATACAAAGTGAGTTCCAGGACAGCCAGGATTGTTACACAGTGAAATCCTGTCTCAAAAAAACAAAAACAAAAACAAAAACCAACCAAACGAAACTAAAATAAAAAATAAAAAAAAGCATCAGAACTAATACGTTCAGCAAAGGTGCTGGATACAAGATTAATATACAACAATCAATTGCACTTCTGCACACTAGTAGTGGACTAGCAGGGAATGAAATTAAAGAAATAATTCTGTTCATGTAACATAAAAATGAGATACTTGAAATATATTTTAATTAATTTATTTATTGTGTGTGTACATGTGTGCACATACACACCACACGCCATGGCATACATATGGAGGCCAGACAGCTTTGAGAGAGTTTGCTGAGGCAGAGTTCATGGGGTTGTACACACCTGTAGTCCCAGCACTTGAGGAGCAGGAGTTCAAGGTTACCCTGGGGTACAAGAGACCCTTTAAAAAAAAAAACAACGGGGTTGGGGATTTAGCTCAGTGGTAGAGCACTTGCCTAGCAAGCACAAGGCCCTGGGTTCAATCCTCAGCTCCACAAAAAAAGAGACCCTTTCCAGCAAACCAGAAAAGAAAAAAAGAAAAAGAAAGAAAGAAATTTAAAATATACATTGCAAACCTCTAAACATTATTAAAAATTTAAAACCTTTAAGATGGAAATATATACAATGCTTACAGACTGCACCATTATTTTTCCTATTTAGTGGTGCTAGGAATCAAATTCAGGTTTGCATGGTTCTCAAGATGCATCACTAGCCCAGCTGCAAGATTTTGTATTGCTAAGATGCAATACTCCTCAGATGCCCTGCAAACCCAGTGCAGTTCCTGTTAAATCCCAACAGTCCATTCTGCAAAAATTGCCAGACAGATCCCCAAATGAATATAAAAAACAAGGGATGCAGAACAGACAAAACACCCTTGGAAAATGACAGAATTGGAGAATTCACATTTCCTGGCTGCTGTGAGTCAGGTAATGTAGCTCAGTGGTAGAGTGTTTGTCTGGCACAAACAAGGCCCTGAGTTTGATCCCAGCACAAAAACATAATTTCTACTTTTCTTTCTTGCCCATTTCCTTCCTTCCTTCCTTCCTTCCTTCCTTCCTTCCTTCCTTCCTTCCTTCCTTCCTTCCTTCCTTCCTTTCCTTCTTGTTTAATGTGCGTATGGTGGGGGTGTTTGTGTGTGTGTGGCCAGAATCTCATTTTGTAGTCCAGCCTGACATCCTATATAGATCAGGCTGGCCTCGTGGCAATCTGCCTGTCTCAGATGGTTGTGAGCCTCCATGTAGGTGCTAGGAACTGAACCTGTGTCTCTGCATAAGCAGCAAGTGATCCTAACAGCTGTGTCCCCTCTCCAGCCCCAGTTTCTAATATTTATTTGTTACTTGTTTATTTAGAGACAGGGTTTCACAATTTAGCCCTGGTTGGCCTGGAACTTGTTATATAGAACAAGTTGGCCTTGAATTCAAGCGATCTGACTGAATCCTGAGTGCTGGAATTAAAGGCATGCACCACCACTTCTGGCTAAACTCCTGATTTTTATTTTTTCTTTAAAAAATATTTTATGTTTATGTACCTGAGTGTTTTGCCTGCACATGTGTGTATGCATGTGCAGCACATGCATGCCTGCAGAGGACAGCAGAGGGCACTGGAGCCTCTGGAACTGGGGTTACAGATGGCTGGAAGTCACCATATCGATGCTGGGAACCCAACTCCAGTCCTCTGAAAGAACAATGAAGTGTTCTTTGCTATTGAGCCAGCTCTCCAACCCCGAGGCTGCTAATTTTTAAACTGATTTCAAAGTAACAATAATTAAAATGAGTATTGACATGTAAGTAGGCATAGACATTAACTGACTAGACTTAAAAATCCAGAAATCAGGATTGGGGATTTAGCTCAGTGGTAGAGCACTTGCCTAGCAAGCGCAAGGCCCTGGGTTCAATCCTCAGCTCAAAAAAAAAAAAAAAAAATCCAGAAATCAGACTGGTGAGGCATGACTGTAATCCCAGCACTCGGGATGCAGAGGCAGGCAGATGTCTGAATTTGAGGCCAGTCTGGTCTACATAGAGAGTTCCAGGACAGCTTAGACTACACAGAGAAATCCTATCTTAAAAAAAAAAAATCCAGAAATCAAACCTTAGCACACAAACAAGCACACAATAACATTACATTTTAGGAATTTTAAGATGATCAAAGAGAGCTGATTGTAGAGTGCTTGGCCAGCATGGAGGAGGTCTTGGGTTCAATGCTCACCACAGCATAACCTAGGGATGGTGGCACATGTCTGTGATCACAGCGCTTGGGAATTAGAGAAAAGAGGATGAAAGCTCCAGGTCACCCCTGGGTACAGAGTGAGCACACTGAATGCCAGAGAGCCTGGAATATAGGGGACTCTGTCTCCAAGACAAAAACAAAAACAAAAGTCCCAGTGCAGGTGAGATGACCCATCGGGTAAAATCACTGGCTCTGTAGGATTGACAATCTGAATTTGACACCCAGGTCTCACAGAGAAGAGAGAGCGCCAGTCACCTCGTAACTCAGTTGTCTCTTCACAACGTCCTATTTTTATCAAATGGAATAAAAACAAACAAACAAACAAACAATTGCCCCTTAGAGGGTCTTCATTTGTTGACAGGCTTCCTGTATCACACAAATTGGTATCATTTTATTTGCCTTTTTTCTATTAATCTGTCTTACATCAGTCTGTGTAGTTTATGGGGAGCACTCTCCTTCAGGCTCATCCCTGTCTTGAAACGTGGCTATGACCAGGGCTGAGAGCCCTGTTCATCAGCTGAGCAGCTTGTTAGACCAGTCCAAGGCAAAGACCCACTGGACTCTGTGTCCCTTTGTCCAACCAAGGAGCTTTTCTTGATTATCTCTGTCTTACATGCCTCATTAACAAGGAGCATCTTGCTTCCTTAAGATATCTTGAGAGAAATCCTGTTTTCTGTTTTTGGTGGGGTTTTTGTTGTTGTTGTTTTGTTTTGTCAAATAGGATCTCATATCTCTGGCTGGTCTTGAACTTTTTAATATAACTCAGCAAGGCCTTGAACTCTCAATTCTCTTGCCTCCACCTCCCAATGGCTACAATTATGAATTCATATCACCATAGCTAGACTTGATTTTTGGATCTTAAAAAGGATCCCATAGCTGGCGGTGATGGTGCATGCCTTTAAAACCAGCATGGAGAGGGCCGAGGCAGGAGGACCCCTGTGAATTGAGGCTATCCTGGTCTACATAGCAAGTTCTAGTCAGCCAGAGCTTAACAAAGCGAGACCCTGTCTCAAACAAACAAATCCCACCTCTTCAGCAAGGACATATGTCTTGTGTTCGTGGCCAGTGAAAGAAACAGTAATTGAAATGTTATGACTAAAATCCTGCCTCCAGCATCCCCAGTAGACTTATCAGTCCTATCCCCAAATACCAGTTAAAGAGACAAGGATGCTGCAGAGAGAGGTTACTTAATCAATGCTTGTTGGAAAGAGGAAGAGACAAAAGGGTCCAGATGGTCGGGGGCAGGAGGAACAGATCATCTCTGTTGTAAGAGCACATGTGTACTCCATAGTACAGAAAGCAGTCTGGAACACCACACCATTAATAGTGTGTTAATCTGGGTTAACCTTTACCCCAGATGCAATACATCCAGCAACTCAAGAGGAATGTTAGACTCGGGCTCCTTCCCACTTGGTGTACATGACCCCTCTGGTACACAGAGAGTAGCAATGAGGGAAATGGAATCTCTGAGACAAGGCTGACCAGAGTGGGCAAGACTAACCTTTGGAATGAGTAACAGGCTGCCTCCATTAACAGTCCTTGTGCAGTCTGCTCGCTGCAGATGAGACCGTAAGCAACATTGAATACTAGCCCTTTCTGTCAAACATCGTGAAACTCTTGTTTCTGAAGAGGAATTCCAGACTTTATCTTCTCCACCCTATAAAACCTTTATACAAACATTTGAATGGCTCCACTTGGGTTTACGCTAAGCTTGGGGCCCCCATTCACAGAACTTGTTGGCTTGAGTGCTACCGCCTTCCTGGTTCATCTCCTTCCTGATAACCGATCACCTAAGACTGTTAGGCAGACCCCAGCCATGGGCAAGACACAATACCTATAACAGAATAAAAACCAAGTACACCCTGCCCCGGTGCGCTTGCCCTCTGCTTTTCTGGGTAGCTTACCCTCTGGATCTAGAGTTTAACCATGTTGAGACTGTTTAATTGGAGTGGTGGTCTTTCTCACTGCAACTCTGAACTTAATCTCTAATATATTGGAGGCACACAGCTGGAAAAATTCTTAAGTCCCCTCTAGAAACCAATAAGTACATCATGTAAAACAATGTCTCAAAATTGCAACAAGACAAAGCAAAAGGGTAAAAATAAAAGAAATCCAATGAGGGGTCTGGTGTTCCCTCTTAGCCTGATATAAAAAGGAGTGTGATGATGTTAACAAAACAGTCTCAGTGTCCCACAAGGGAATACACACAAAGCAGAATTAGCTCAGCAAGGCAATTCTGTTTTATAAAGGTTCCATGGTGATTTTTTTTTTTCCCCGAGACAGGGTTTCTCTGTGAAACAGACCTGGCTGTCCTGGAACTTACTCTGTAGCCCAGGCTGGTCTCAAACTCAGAGATCTGCCTGCCTCTGCCTCCCGAGTGCTGGAATTAAAGGTGAGCGCCGCCCCCCCCCCAGCTCTGTTTTTTGAAGGGTGGGCTAGAACCCAACCCAGGCATAGCTGATGACTGGTTCTCAGTCCAAATGTCACCGTCTGATGAGACTGGTTAATGGGCACAAAGGACAAGAGCAATCAGCAAACAAGTCCTCACTGGGCTAACTACCATTTGTTTATTATTTTAGAGTTTCTTACAATTACCGCCTCTTTATTATATATCCTTTTTCAAACTTTGCCAATGTATGTTGGCTTTTTGAAGTCTCTAGTACGAGTAAATTACTACTGTAAGTGAAACACTGGTTTAAGGTGAGCTGGCCCAAGCAGAGTGTGAAGTTAGCACCCGGGCCAGAAATTCTTTTTTTGTTTGTTTGTTTTTGTTTTTCGAGACAGGGTTTCTCTGTGTAGCTTTGGAGACTGTCCTGGAACTCTCTCTGTAGACCAGGCTGGCCTTGAACTCACAGAGATCTGCCTGCCTCTGCCTCCCGAGTCCTGGAATTAAAGGCATGTGCCACCACTGCCTAGCCCCGGGCCAGAAATTCTATTTTCTTGATTAGAGTTTTGTCTCAATGGTCTTTGCTGAATATTTTGCTGTTCTTGGCTGTGACGGGTGTCTAGTCTCTGGCAGGGACAAGGCTGCCAAAGGGCCCAAAAATATTTTTTTTACTTTTAGCCAAGAAAGGGGCTGATTACTTTTCTTTGGGCTCTTTGTGACCTAGCCTGCCTAGCCAATATGGACCTCTGTCCATATTGTCCACCTCCCTCTTAAGAGGTGACGTGACTAGCATTGTGGGATGGGCTGGTGACCCACCTGGCTTCTCTCAGCTGAACCTAGGGTGTTGGATGTGGCAGTTTTGGGGTGCCCCTCAAGAGAGCCTGTCAATAAGACCCCGTCTGTTAGATGTAGGGAAGAGAAGTCATTGGCTGGGTCTGGAAATAGATGTGAGGGAGAACACAAGAGTGCCAGTTTTCCAAGTCCCAGGCAGGAGGAAGAAGCCTGCACACATGGTATGTCCAAATCCACCGGCTAATTTTGTTGAAGTGGGCCCGACCTTTACCACAGATAGGTGCTGAAGAGACCTGAAGCCTAAAATCCTGTATCTGAACACCATTCTCTCACCTTATGATCAGCCAGGCTTGGTGACCACGCCTCTGATCCCAGCACTGGCAAGACAGAGGCAGGCAGATATATGTGAGTTTGAGGTTAGCCTGGTCTATATAGCAAGTCCCAGGCCAGTCACTCTATAGAGTGAGACCCTGTCACAAAATAGAAATCATTAATGAGAAACAGCTGTCTAAATAACATCCCATGTGGATTTAAGTGTGATCCCTTGGACTGTTAAAAAATAATCAAGGTGTTTGGTTATAACACCTAGCTGGATGTTTAAGGTCATGTAAGTGGCCATAATTAATCTTTTGTTTGTACTGTCAAGGCTAGCTGAGGAGTCTGTCCTCAAGAACCACTTGGGCTTGACAGAAATATCTCCTTTGACCTTTCTTTGCCCTTTTTCTTTCTTTTTATTTTGGGGATGGGTGGGAGTTTTTAAGACAAGGTTTCTCTGTGTAGTCCTGGCTGTCCTGGAACTCACTCTATAGACAAGGCTGGCCTTGAACTCACAGAGATATGCCTGCCTCTGCCTCCAAGTGCTGAGACTAAATGTTTGAGCCACTATCACCTAGCACATACATCATCTTGAACTCTCGTCTTTTACATGCCTAAACAACTTACTCAGACCATAATAACTTGCATAAGCTTTCTAGATTTCTTTTCCATTCTGGAAACATCCATCCTGTCTTAATCTTCACACACAACTGGTTGACTAAACTATTTCCATGTTTACATCCTTCTAATGTTTCATTTTACTCACTAGTTTCTTTCTTAACACCATGAGGCATAATACCAATAGAAAATAAATTCACTGTCTGTGGTGAGAAGTTTTTCCTCTGGGGGATAAGTGATGTCTACCCCTCCTCAGAAGATCCCCATGACAGGGCTGGAGAAATGGCTCAGTGGTTGCCAGCTGTTCTTCCAGAGGTCCTGAGTTCAATTCCCAGCAACCACATTGTGTCTCACAGCCATCTATAGTGGGGTCTGATGCTCTCTTCTGGCATGCAGGCATACACACAGAGCTGGGGGGGAGCTCATCAGCGGGGCCACGTGCTGATTGCTTGTTACTCCCCAGCCTCTGGGAAGGTCTGAGACTGGGGCCTCCCATGGCCCTAACCAGACTCTCCATGAGCAGGAAGATGAGTTCCCAGAGAGCAGGGCTCCACGTGTGGGCAAACTGGGCAGGAGAGGCCCCGAATAGGCCTCCCTCACTGGAGCTTGGAACAGACTCACTGCAAGCTAGAGCGAGTTCAATGGCTGAGGTGAGTTACCTTGTGGACCTCATAACCCAATTCAGACTACTCTCCCCTGCCTTTTTGAATGTACGGGCATTGACCAAGTTTGAGAACTTCACAAAATCTGTGGATTAAAACATAAAAAAAAAAAAAAATCCCTACCACAAACCATCAAAGTTCATCCTGAAGCATCAGGGAGTATATTGGACTTACATCCACATGGACGAAGGATTCCTGACAGGAGTGTGGGTGCCCTGAAAGCAGCCACATAGTAAAATCTTCTCCTCAGTCTTTCCCAGCCTATACACTCTAGCTCCTCCCTGAATCACGAGCCAAATGCAGTTATGCCAGAATTGCACACAGCTGGCTGAGAGGAGAGGCTGAGACTCAGTGAGGGTCCAGTGACCCTTCTTACCCCTCCTCTGTGAAGGAATATCTACTATTAAGCCCAGCTGTCATGATCTTTCATAAGCAGCCATCGTGAGTTTTACAAAGATGGCAGTTGATTGGCTTAGAGGATAGTGCTGGGCAATACCAACTTAATAAAAGAAAGCTGAATTCAAATGACACACATAGGTTAATGGAATAAATTAACATTACCTATGTGCACACTATTAAACTATGAGGCTTTCTAAGTTCCCAGGTAAACGTCATGGAGAACACAAAGCAGTCTGGCCCCAGTACAAGGAGTTGCTACCATAGCTGTGTCCTTGGTTTTGGATGAGTGCTTGTAGCAAACACAGAGCAGGAGCAGATACAGAGCAAAGCATCATCAACTAGATGTTTACCACACCCGGCAAAACTCAACTAAGGAGTCCCTGCTGTGAGTCTGGAGTTGCTACTGAGAGGTCTTTAGACAGAGTCCTCTCTCTCCTCTCCATGGATGAGCATCCCATTAGCTGCTTTTACCACAGACATCCTTATCTCACGAGGTAAATAACAGTACACACAAAAGGTATTGCTCCTTTAGAAAAGCAAGCCATTGGTTTACACTGGACAGGAGGACTTGCTCTTGAGTCCAGTGACAATTGTCTGGAGCCAAAGCCCTTATAACCTGTATACATTTGTCCAGATGAAGTATGAGACAGAGGCCAGGCCTGGTGCCCCACACCTTGTACCCCAGCACTCAGGAGGCAGAGGCAGGCAGAGCTTTGTGACTTTGGAGCTAGCCTGGTTTACATAGTGAGTTCAAGGTCAGCCAGAACTACACAGTGAGACCCTTTCTCAAGGCATCAGGACCCAGCACAGCCTACACCTCCTGCCTCCTCCAGGCAGGCTGATTCTCCAGCTGTGGTAGCTGCCCACTGGAAGCAGCTTGTCTAGCATCCGGACATCTACCCTTTGAGTCCTGGTCCTGTCTGTGCCTTCCCAAGTTCCCAAGAGCTACACATTCACAGGAGCTTTCCAAGTCTAGACACTTCACAGTGTGGCTTTGATAGCCAGCTGGTGTTGGAGGCACATGGCTGGGAAAACTCTAAAGTCCTCTCTATCAGTAAATATATTCCACAAAGTAATGTTTTAAAATTAAAACAAAACAAAAAACTAAAATAAAAAAAAATCCCCATGCAGGTTTGGCATCACTCCTTTTCTGTTATGAAAAGGAGTGTGGTGATCACCTGAGGAGAGACTGCAGACAATTTCCTCACTCCCAAGCCCTTCATGCTACCATAAAGGGTCACAGCCAGACCCCTGCATTTCCCATAGGAGAGAGATTTGCCCTTGTTGTGTGTGCTATTAAGCACAGTCTCATCTGTTGAAGGTCAGACTCTGGTCTCTTTCTGCCTTCTGTCTCATGCTTGTTGCCTCAGAAATGTAACAGATGCCTCTCGATGTCATCTGGCTCTTGTTTTGACCCACCCCACCTCAGTTCCTAGTCACAAATTGTCGCTGGAGAAGGCACAGTACCGTTTTAACTGCTTGAGTGTGGCTTGGGCTGAGATCAGAGGGATTTGGGACCTGTATTGGTTGGGATTTAAGACCCTTAAAGCCAACTTGTTTAAATAATTAATCCTGATTTTAAAACGTTAGTTGAGCCGGGCGGTGTTGGCGCATGCCTTTAATCCCAGCACTTGGGAGGCAGAGCCAGGCGGATCTCTGTGAGTTCCAGGAAAGGCGCAAAGTTACACAGAGAAACCCTGTCTTGAAAAACCAAAAAAAAAAAAAAAAAGTTAATTGATTTTTGTGGCACTTGTACCTAGTTAGAAGATGCAGCAGTGTCATAAGGCAATATCAGACCTAACCATATCAAGGTCTGCCTGCCTCTGCATCCCAAGTGCTGGTATTAAAGGCATGCACCACTGCACCTGGCCCAGCCACTGACTTTTGACCAGGTTCACAGTACAGGTGCAAATTCCCTCCTGTAGAGCAGCTTTAAGAGCAATTATAGAGTTACTCGTTATCCTACGACGGTCGTACCACTATCACACACTAGGCACATCATCTCGCCCTTGAGTAGTGAAAAACAACAACAACAACAACACCCCCCAAAAAACAAAAACAAAAACAAAAAAACCCAGCTCTCATCAGCTTTTGTTTATTTGTTTTTGAGACAGCCCTCTCTGTGTAGCCCAGGCTGTCCTGGAACTCACTCTGAAGACCAGGCTGGCCTCAAATTCAGAGATCCACATACCTCTGACTCCCAAGTGCTGGGATTAAAGGCATATTCCACCATGCCTGGCTCAACTCAGCTCTCATCTTAAAGGGAATAAGATTCTGGAAGCATTTTGAGTGGCTATGGCCCAGGAACACAGACTTAGGTTATCCAAAATTCTGGGTTCCAATGAGGAAGCAGCCTTACAGTTTTACAGAGCAAAGAACATCACAAATTGAGACAAGTTTAAAATAAACTTCTGGGTACATCAGAGAGTAGGTCCAGCAAGCTGGGGGAGCTTTTCTTCAGGTCCACACCACTACCTGATGGATTGGTGGGACTAGTTGTCTGCTCTGTTAGTAGATTCCAATAGGTTTTTAACCTATTGATTGTGTGATGTTAGTTCTGACATAATGTACCAGGCTTTTTCTTTTGGGCCACCAACCAGCTCCAAAATCATGACACAGAGACTTATTATTAGTTTTGAATGCTCTGCCTTAGCTTAGCTCTTTTCTTGTTAGCTCTTATAACTTAACCTGTTTCTCTTCATCTACATTTTTGCCTTGGGTTTTTTTTTTTTTAAATCTTTTCTTACTTTCTTGCAGACTCTATGTCTGGCTAGTGGCAGCCATTTGGCTTCTGGCCCAGGGTATCTCCCTTGTTCTCTTCTCTCCTCCTTCTTCCTTCATTCCTCTTCACCCAAACCTAGATTTCTCCCCCTATTGTAGTTTGAGTTTTCCTACCTGGCCCAGTCAGGACAAATCTCTCTTACCCGCCAGTCCCACAGTCACTTAGACCCAACCAAGAAAGCACACAGAGACTTATATTGTTTACAAACTGTATAGCCGTGGCAGGCTTCTTGTTTTCTACTTCTTCTATCTTAAATTAACCCATTTCTATAAATCTATACTTTGCCACGTGACTCATGGCTTACCATTACCTTACATCCTTCTTGCCATGGCGGCGGCTGGCAGTGTCTCCTCCCCAGCCTTCTACCTCCCACAATTCTCTTCTCTGCTTGTCCCGCCTATACTTCCTGCCTGGCTACTGGCCAATCAGAGTTTTATTTATACAGAGTGATATCCACAGCACCCTATTTATTCTCTCTGCTTGGAAGCCACAACTATTCCCCTCTTCTGCCTAGCTATTGGCCATTCAGCTCTTTATTAGACCAATTGGGTGCCTTAGGCAGGCAAGGCAAAACAGCAACACATCTTTGCATAATTAAATACACATCCTTACATCATTAAGCAAATGCAGCATAAACAAATCTAACACACCTTTACACAATTAAAGTAATACCCCATGCTCTCAGCCTTAGCGCCATCTTCCTTGAAACTCCTGTGCCATGAGAGCAGAGTGTAGGATGCAGCAAACATGCAGGCTGAAGTGCAGGGGAAGAAAGCTGAGGCAGAGGTCCAAGGAAACCAGCTTGTGCACCCAGAGGCTGAAGGAGCAGGCATAAGGGACGCTGAAGGCCGGGACGCTGGCAGTGCTACTATCAGTATAAGTCTCAATGGGCCTGGAACATCACCGTCAGCTTGCAGAGACTACCTGAGAGATTTTGACTGCCTTCATTACAACTAAAACAGTCCCACTGGCCCTCAGCCCTGGACCTGTGGCATTGTGGACTAGTTCTGTTCTCACTTGTGGCCAAGTGTAACTCATGTACATTAAAGCACCTCTCTTGCTGTCTCAGCTGAAGAATAAAAAAAAGTAATATTCCACAGCATAAACAAATGTAACACATCTTTGCCCAGTTAAAATAATATTCCACAACAACATAGAGGTGTGTTTCAGGGTATATGATAACACTGTGAACCCCGAGTTTGCATTTGCATTGATTAAATAAAATCAACCTTGGGTCAGGAGGCAGAGCCAGCAACTAGTTGACAGAAAGTAATCATAGAGAGTCCTGGACACACAGGAACAGCAGGGAGGATTTTGAGTGTGTCAGTCTTTTTTGGTTTGGTGGAGTGGAAGGAAGCTTCTTTTGGAGACACCGGCAAAGAGGGAAGGTCAACTAGTTGCTCATCAAACTCTCTGAGCTAGCAGGTTTTCACCCCGGCCTCTGACTCTTGAGTCCTATTGGAAAACAGAACAATAGAGAGGTAGCTAAAACTACATTTGGTGGCAGCAGCAGGAGGCAGATCTGGCAGGAGGTGAAAGTCCCACCAGGTTGCTACCCAAGAAGCAGACCAGTAGCTGCAGAGCCGAGATCGTCGGAGGTCAAATGCATCTGTGTGCCGTCACTTGTGCTTTGCCATTTTTACCAATCTCTCTGGCTCAACACTCATTGCTGCCGGGTCCCTGAAGTGGGTGGGTTTTTCTTGTTTTTGTTTTGAGACGATCTTTACTTTGGAGCTCAGATGGGCCTTAAACTCGTGTCTTGCATCAACCTCCTCAGTGCCAGTGTCTGCCACATTACAGATATGAGTCTCTGTTATTATAAATTGTTTTTGGTTTGTATTGTTGCTGGGGTTTTTGGTGTTTTGTTGGTTGGTAGGATTTTGATATATGGGGTCTTAGGTAGTCCAGTTTGGTCTTGAACCAGTATGTAGTCAAGGATGACTGTGGTAGTTTGAATAAAAATGCCCCCATAGCCTCAATATTTGAAGGTTTGGTTCACAGTGGTTTGTTTGGGAAGCATTAGGAGGTGTGGCCTTGTTGGAGGAGGTGTGTCACTGGGAGTGGGCTTTGAGGTAGCAAAAGCCCATGCCACGCCTAGTCTGCTTTCTCTCTGCCTCCGTCTTATGGATCCAATGTAAACTCTTTGTAGTTAGAATTTTTCTGCCTGGCCCACAGTCAGGACAAATCTCTCTTACCCGCCAGGTCCATAGGCACTCAGACCCAACCAAGTAAACACACAGAAACTTACATTGTTTACAAACTGTATGGCCGTGGCAGGCTTCTTGTTATCTACTTCTTCTATCTTAAATTAACCCATTTCTATTAATCTATACTTTGCCATGTGGCTTGTGGCTCACCAGTACCTTACATCTTCCTAGTTATGGTGGTGGCTGGCAGCATCTCTCTCTACCCAGCCTTCCACTTCCCAGAATTCTCTTCTCTTGTCCCACCTATACTTCCTGCCTGGCCACTGGCCAAACAGCATTTTATTTATACAGAGCTATGTCCACATCACTCTCAGCTACTGCTCCAGTGCCATGTCTGCCTGCCTCATGCTCTCCAATATGATGGTCAGGGACTAACCCTCTGAAACTGTAAGCAAGCTCCCAAATTAATTCCTTCCTTTATAAGTTGCCTTGGTCATGGTGTCTCTTCATGGCAACAGAACAGACTGGAACAGTCTTCCCACTGTCTCAGCACTGTGACTGTCACAAAGGAGGGCTCAGTGCTTGGGGTGTGTGTAGAAATAATGATTTCCCCAGAGTGTGCACAGAAGGGGGTCATGGGAGGGTACCAAAGTGGTGTGTTTTCTGTTTAAGGGAAAGTAGCCACTGTTTTTAGACGTGTGTGTGTGTGTGTGTGTGTGTGTGTGTGTGTGTGTGTGTGTTTAATTTAAAAGAGTCAGGGGTTTCCCTACCCCCCATCACCAAATCTGCTATTTGGGAGGCTTCTCCATTGAAGGGGCATGCTGACTACTGTATAAAGGCTTAGAAATGGAAGGCTTAGTTGGGTATGGTGGTGTATGTCTTCAGTCCGAGCACTCATAAGGTAGAGGCCAGGGACTCCTGAGTTCTAGGTCTTGTGTAAAAAAGGAAAGGGAGGAAAGGAGGGGAGGAAGGAAGGGAGGGAGGGAGCGACTGGAGGGAGGGAGGGGTTGGAGGAAGGGAGCGGAGGGAGGGAGGGAGGAAGGAAGCTGGACAGACAGCTAAGTGATTAAGAGCACTTCCAGAGGACCTAGGTTTGATTCCCAGCACCAACATGTCAACTCAAAACTGTCTGTAACTCCAGCCTCAGGGGATCCAAAGCCTCCTTCTGCCCTTCTTTGTCACCAGGCACACACGTGGTGCACATACATACATGCAGGCAAAACACTCATACCTCACTACCCATCCCTCCATCCCTCTGGCTTCTCACGGCCCAGGGGGATAGGAGACTTCACAGCGCCTCCTACTGGCCGCTCGTTTCCATGCAGGGTCCCCGCAGGTCCCAGCCAGGCAGCTCCAGCGAGGAGGGTGGGGGTCGGGAGGAATCTTTACATAGTTGATTGCTTGACTTGTGCTGAGCTCCCAGTGTGCACAGTGTGTTAGGCACGGGGATAGTGGGATGGAAAGCTGTCCGCTGTATGGAGACCAGACCCCTGATAGACCACTCGCTTAGGTAGCAACAACCCGAACCATGTCCGGCTTATTCTGGGTACTTGGTAAATGCCTGTTAGATGACGGGTATTCATGATTGCACGTAATTATCTATTTTGTGCAGGTTCCCTACTTGAAGCACTCCCTAAGGGCTCTAACAAACAGCTTTCTAAATTTTTAATTAGCTTATAAAGTATGAAGTTTTTGTTTGTTTTTCAAGACAGGGTTTCTCTGTGTAGCTTTGCGCCTTTTCTTGGAACTCACTTGGTAGTCCAGGCTGGCCTCGAACTCACAGAGATCACCTGGCTCTGCCTCCCGAGTGCTGGGATTAAAGGCGTGCGCCACCACTGCCCGGCCTAAAGTATGAAGTTGTTTTTTTTTTTTTTTTTTTTTTTTTTTTAAATGGCTTTTTTGTTTATTCGCCTCCCTGCTCTTCTCACTCCCCTCCCCCCTTGTACTTTCCACTCCTGAAGTCCCCTTTCCTCTTTCATGTCACATGTGTTCTCTGGTACCATCATCCTCTTCCTCTCGACATCTGCTTTCGCGTTTGGTAGCCCACACCTACATTCTCGCCAATTTACTACATCCACCGATGTGGGTGTTCGGGTCCTTTGGGCGCCCTCTCCAGCCCTGTGTTTCTTTGGGTGGGGGAACGACGGTCTGCTCATATTTGTCTATTTATTGATTGGTAGTTTGGGTGCTTAATTTTTGTAGTTCTTTATACTTTCTAGATATTAATAACATCCTCTTCCCCAAAGTACAGCTAGAAAAGATTTAGGCTGGCTGTTCCCTCTACTCAGTTGCCTTTGTAGAAACCTTTTTTTTTTTTTTAAAGATCTATCTATCTATCTACCTACCTACCTATCTATCTATCTATCTATCTATCTATCTATCTATCTATCATGTATACAGTATTGTTTGCATGTGTCCCTGCATGCCAGAAAAGGGCACCAGATCTCATTACAGATGGTTGTGAGCCACCATGTGGTTGCTGGGAATTGAACTCAGGTCCTCTGGAAGAGCAGTAGGTGCTCTTAACCACTGAGCCATCTCTCCAGCCCTTGTAGAAACTTTTTTTTTTTTTTGGAGCTGAGGATCGAACCCAGGGCCTTGCACTTGCTAGGCAAGCGCTCTACCACTGAGCTAAATCCCCAACCCAAAACTTTTTAATGTAATGTAATCCCATTTTTAATTCTCTGGGCTGTTCCTGTGCCGGAACAGGAATTCTTGCCTATCTACTTTTCTTGAAGGGTATCCTTTCGCTTTCCTCCGCACTTCAGACCTCCCACCAAGCCAAGGGGGCGTGGCGCCCGGCGCAGCTTGATGACGACATTTCGGCGCCGAGTGGCCGAATGGCGGCTTCTATTTTTGAGAGGCTCGAGGTTTGGGCGATCAGCACGGCAGGTGAGTGGCGGGAGCCGCGCGCGAGGGAGCCCGGCACCGTGCGGTTTCCTCGAGTCCTCTCCGAGGCCGACTCTGTTCCTCCTCGAGCCGTGGGACTCGGGCCTCCCGGCAGCCCCTGAGCGGGCCGGCGGGGAGCGGAGGGCCCGGCTGCACCCTCCCGCCTCCCCCGGGGGCCATGCCTTTCCGCCGCCTTCCTGCGTGGTCCTCACGGCCGGTCCCGGTAGGGGCTCGATGAACGCTCGATGCGGGCGTTGAGGGAGGGAGGACTTGGAGTGAAAACTGAACCTTGGGCTTAGCGAGTGATGTTGGGCGTAGAACTCAGCATGGGTCCAGATTCTACCTTCTGGTTTCTCCGAGCCTCGGTTTCCGAGTCTCGAAACTTCGCGGTGTAGAACAGTTGTGATCAACAAATGCGGGAAGCCGCAGCTTATCATAGAGCAGCCAAAGGAGGTCTTGGCTGTGGCGCGATAAGCTTGGCCTGAGAGCGTTGACTCACAATAGTTATAAACCTCAAAAGCAGTTGGAAGCAGCGCCTGAGGAAAGTGGGTATTGAGGGGTCGGGGGAAGCACTGCATGCACACTGACAAGGGGCGTGGCTGACAGGGTCTAAAAGCTTGTGGCTAAGAGTCGTTGCCCTCTTCGTGGGAAGACCCACGTTTGACATCTCCACTTTCAGCTGCCTGCTTTCTGTGAGAGTTGCTTGTCTCCTCTAGAGCTCTGTCCTTATCAAATAATCCACAATTTTATGCTGCCCTGATCATTTTGGAGTCGTTTGCTATGTGGGCCAGCACTGAAACTGATACTAGTTTAAGAATTGGAAAAAACTGGGAAGTGATTCTCTCTCGCCAAATGGCAAAGATTGGTGGTCTCCACTCAAAACCGCAACTGCTTTCAGCTCCTACTACTGGACTTCTCTACTCACGGACCTCCAGTTCCACGTTGATACCTTTACTCCTGGTAGTGGGCAGAGCTGTGCCAGGAAAAATACCACTAGTCCTTCAGTGGAATGCAGGCTTCCTCTCTGCTCTCTCTTTCCTTCCTTCCTTCCTTCCTTTTTTTTTTTTTTTTTTTTTTTAGTTTTCCAAGACAGAGTTTCTCTGCGTAGCTTTGGAGCCTGTCCTGGATCTCGCTCTGTAGACCAGGCTAGCCTCTGCTCTTTCTAACTATAATTAGTATTTCTGACCACGGGCACAGAGAGGTAGGAAGCTGCCGAGCTATTCCTAATTTTTGGTGGCCATTTCAAAGCCTTCCTTCCTAGAACTTGCTCTTCATATGTTGCAAAGAGCGTTGTTATATGCTCTGCCCTTCTCTTTCAAATAAGTTTTTTTTTTTTTTTTTTTTTTTTTTTCTGAGACAGGGTTTCTCTGTGTAGCTTTGCGCCTTTCCTGGATCTTGCTCTGTAGCCCAGGCTGGCCTCCTGAGTGCTGGGATTACAGGCGTGTGCCACCACCACCCAGCTCAAATAAGATTTTAAGGAGTTTACTGGAATCTTGGCTGGTGTTGAGAAATCTTGCTGTTTTCTACTTGTTTCCTTATTTGTGTCAGCCTCGTGGGGTTATTGTGATGATGTACTTTCCATTATTCCTAATTTAGCACCTTTTGTATTTGCTTTCTCTTAGTTACATAGTCACAGGTCCAGGCCCACTTATGTGAAGTGTCTGCTTAAGGCATTAGAAGGGCCAATCAAGATCTGCTTTAATTTGCAAGGAGGAATCTCTTCCAAGCTTTTCAAGTAGCTCTCAGTTCTAGTTTCTTCGAGGTTCTGACTTTCTAGCTGAGCTCTGCTTTGTTTCTTGAAGTCCACCAACATTGTGCTTCAGTCGTCCTTTAAAACCTCTTTACAACAGTGCTTAGGTGGGTGTTTGATTGAATATCCACAGAAGACTCTTGGGGATAGTTAAGGATGCTGCCTGTCACTGGTAATTAGATAGGGAAATAAATGGAAAGCCCTTAGAGCCAATCTCGGCATCTAGCAAGTGCTGTATAAGCATTACCAAGCAGTCGCCACCACAAAGCTAGCTCCTGCTGCATCTTAGAAATCAAAGGAATATGTGGTGTGATTTGTCCTGAGTCCAAAATCTCCTGGGCATTGTGAAATTGTATAATCGGTTGTGTAGAAGATGTGGAGATTTTGTCTTTGTCTTTCCACAGTGGTTCCCTAAGGTAGCCATTTCTGACTTCCCAAAGGCTGCTATGGCGTTCCCTCACCTGCAACAGCCCAGCTTCCTCCTGGTAAGTGTCGGCTGCCTTTGGAAGGTTGCTGTGATGGTTCTATAGCGAGGGTCTTAGGATTTCTTTCTGCTGATTTGAAGGACTCATTTTTAGGGGGACCAAGAGTCTTGCTATAGAGCCCTGCTGCCCTCTGTTTTGTTTTTTTTTTTTTGTTTGTTTGTTTTTGTTTTTTTGTCTTTGAGACAGGGTCTGTGTATAGCTCTGACTGCTATGGAACTTGCAATATAGACTAGATTGGCTTTGCGTTCACAGAGCTCCGCCTGCCTCTGCCTCATGAGTGCTGGGATTAAAGGCTGCACCACCACACCTGGCTGTGCAGGCCTCTTGAAGTCTAGTTCTTTCTGCCTTAGTTCCCCAGCTGCTGGGTTATAATAGGCATGTGCCACCATACTCAGCTGAGTTGAAAACTCTCCACTGGATTGTTTTTATTATTATATTGGGAAAAACACCAAAATCAGTGTTAGTATACTTACTATGCCTTCTCTTAGTGCAGGATGCTGCATGCATTCAATCTCTGAACTCATTTCCTCATTCACCAAGTTAGTTGATTCAGTCAGTACTGGGGTGGCTGAGGCTGGAAGAGTGTAAAGAGTTCGAGGCCAGCCTGGGCTACCAAGTGAGTTCCAGGAAAGATGCAAAGCTACACAGAGAACCCTGTCTCAGAAAAACCAAAACAAAACAAAAAAAAAAATAGGCTGAAGCTGGGAGAGCAGAATGTGAGGCAGATAGGAGTGGTAAAAGACTGCTCACGTCAGTCCCCGAAGGCACGTCTCATGAACTTTGTTTTCCAGACAGCTTCTCCGTGCAGCCCTGGCTGTCCTGGAGCTCACCCTGTAGCCCAGGCTGGCCTCGAACTCAGAGACCTGCCTGCCTCTGCCTCCCGAGTGCTGGGATTAAAGGTGTGTGCCACCATACCTGGCTTTTTTTTTTTCTTTTGAGCTGAGGACCGAACCCAGGGCCCTGCTCTTGCTAGGCAAGCACTCTACCACTGAGCTACATCCCCAGCCCCCATACCTGGCTTTTTTAAAAAAAGGAATATTCTTCCTGCTAGGCAGTGGTGGCACACACTTTGAATCCCAGCTCTCAGGAAGCCGAGGCAGGTGGATTTCTGTGAGTTTGAGGCCAGCCTGATCTACAGAGTAAGTTCCAGGACAGCCAGGGCTAGTAATTAAATGGAGAAACCCTGTTTCAAAACAAAAAACAAACAAAACAAAAAAAAAGAAAAGAAAAAGAAAGAAAGAAAGAAAGAAAGAAAGAAAGAAAGAAAGAAAGAAAAGGAAAGGAAAAAAGGAATATTCTTCCTTAGTGTATCTTCTGGAGCCAACTGGCTCAGCCCATGGCCTTAACAGTCAGTTCTGCCTCTCTGAGACAGGCCCCATGCTGTCCCTTTTTGTTTGGCAATGGTCAGGGTATTAGATATGCTCGGCCCAAGCCTGTTTGTTGAAAGTCTAGTACCTCCTGATCTCTGTTTGTCCAGAGGCCATTTCTCCTTGGAGTCATGGATGTTCTCCCACATCCCGTGACTTCAGCAGAACTCCATGTTTTCTGTCCTGAGTATTTGTTTCACTGGGTTATCTGCTGTCTTGATGAGTATTGAATTGGCAGAGGCCATCTGTATTTCAGATTACCTTAATTTTTTGTGATTTTTCTTTTATTTTTTGAGTTTATAATACAATTACATTATTGCCTTTTTTTAAGGTGGTAACTCCAGTAAGTTTCTGTCCACTGGTTGAGAGAAAAGAGGTGGCTGGGTGGTGGTGGTGGTGGTGCACGCCTTTAATCCCAGCACTCGGGAGGCAGAGGCAGGCGGATCTCTGTGAGTTCAAGGACAGCCTGGTCTACAGAGTGAGATCCAGGACAGCCAGAACTGCACAAAGAAACCTTGTCTCGAAAAAATCGAGAGAGAAAGAGGGAGAGAGAAAGAGAGTTCTGTTCTCTGTGTTTATTGTCCATTCTTACTGATGATCTCAGTGGTACAATCGTGGTTGAGGAGGTGGGAAGTTTGTATCTCCTGTGTATAAACTCAACACCTGTGAACTGAGGAAAGGTCCCTGTACAACAGGGGTCCTGTCCCTACTTGTGGGCCAGTGGGAGTCAGTTCCCTTTTGATAGTGCAGCACTCTGAAGTAATAGGATGCCTAAGGGAGCGCCTGAGAGGTTTTGGTCTAAAGGTGGTAGAATTATAGCGTCTCTCTTTTAGAAGCGTGCTGTGGGCCTTTGATGCAACCCCTGGTGCAGACAGTGCTAGAGCCAATGCTGGCACCTCTCTTCTGGTTAAGCAGACTATTTGCAGATGCTGTGTGGCAAGTCTGCTTATGGTTCTTTCACATTGTCTTCTAGGCTAGCCTGAAAGCTGACTCTATAAATAAGCCCTTTGCTCAGCGTTGCCAAGACTTGGTGAAAGTCATTGAGGATTTTCCAGCCAAGGTACAGCTTTACCTGCAACTCCTTTTTGGTATCTCCCATAATCTTTAATGTGTCTGTGGTGGATTGAAGCCAGAAATGCTTGAAACATCCTACAACACACAAGACAGCTCCCTGCAACAACAAAGTACCCAGTCTAAAGCCTGGCATAGTGATGCATGCTATAGTCCCTGCACTTGGAAGGCAGGAGGATCAGGAGTTCAAGGCCAGGCTACATAGCAAGGCCCCCCTGTGTTTCGTGAGACCTTGTCTCAAAAACAACAACAAAGTATCTAGCCCCAAATATCCATAGTACTAAGATTGAAAACTTGAATATAAATACACACTTAGAATTGTTGAGGCCAAAAAGTTGGCCTAGACAACAAATTAATACTGCTGTTATATTTCAGTCATTTGGTATGGTTTTGTTTTTTGTTTTTTTTTTCGAGACAGGGTTTCCCTGTGTAGCTTTGCGTCTTTTCCTGGAGCTCACTTGGTAGCCCAGGCTGGCCTCGAACTCACAGAGATTCCCCCTGGCTCTGCCTCCTGAGTGCTGGGATTAAAGGCGTACGCCACCACTGTCCGGCAGTGATTTGATTTTTTTAAAAAAAGTATTTCTCAGCTGGGTGGCGGTGGCGCACACCTTTAATCCTAGCACTGGGGAGGCAAAGCCAGGTGGATCTCTCTGAGTTCAAGGCCAGCCTGGTCTACAGAGCAAGATCTAGGACAGGCACCAAAACTACACAGAAATCCCTGTCTCGGGGGAAAAAAAAATCTCTCCTTTTTAATAGAAGTCTGTTAAAATCAGAAGGTTTTTTGGGGGATGGTGTTCATGTGTGTGGAGGTAGACCTGTGTTTGTGTATATGTGTATGTGCGCAGGTATACATGTTCAACATCAGGTATTGTTCCTCAGCAGCTGTCCACCTTGTTTTTTGAGACAGGGCTCACTGGGACCTGGACCTTGCTGTTTTAGGCTAGGTGGGTGGGTGGCCAACAAACCTAGGGATTCTGCTTCCTCAGCACTGGGATTATAAGCATGTGTCACCACACCTCTCTTTTTGTATGAGTGTTGGGGATCAAACTCAGGTCTTCAGGCTTGTGTGATAAACATTTGCCGACTAAGCTTTCTCTGTCCCCATTGGAGTTTTGTTTGTTGTTGTTTTTGTTAGTGTTTGTGATACTGGAGATTGAATGTAGGGCCTCACACGTGAGAAGCAAGTGCTCTGTCGTCATATTACACCGCCAGTCCCTGAAGAATGCTATACTTGGCTGAATATGGTGGTATACACTGACAGTAGTCTTAGCAATTGGAAGGCTGAGGCAGGAGGATTTCTATGAGTTGAAGGCCCTCCTACTATGTAGCTAGACTGTCTCAACAAAATGAAAACACTGGTGGAGGAGGTGAGGAAGGCTGGAGAGATGGTTCAGTGCTAAGAGCACTTGCTTCTCTTTCAGAGAACCCCAAGTTCAGTTTCCAGCAACCAGGTCAGGCAGCTCATAGCTGTCTGTAACTCTAGTTCCAGGATATCTGACAGTGTTTCTAGATTCCACAGTCACCTGTACTCATAAGCACACACCCACCTACATATACACATAATTTTTAAAATAATAAAAATAAATCTTAAAACATATTTCAGTCAAAGGCTGACTTAATTGACCCCAATATATGGTTGGTGTGTAAAATGAGGCCAGTGGAAGAATTCACAGCTCTTCACCGCTGAACAGAGCTTCTGTGGGTCTGTCTCAGAGTGACCTCAGGCAGGTAGTATATGGTGCAAACTGGAACAGAGACAGGGATGGGCACTGGTCCTCAGTGAGCATGCCAGCTGCCTTACTGTGTACTGTTTCAGGAATTGCATGCCATCTTCCCATGGCTGGTGGAGAGCATCTTTGGCAGCCTGGATGGTGTCCTTGTTGGTTGGAATCTCCGATGCCTCCAGGGGCGTGTGAGCCCTGTGGAGTACAGCATAGCAATGGAATTTCTAGACCCAAGGTAGGTGGGTTTCCTGCTTGAGAAGGGCTGAGTACTTATTCATGCTGACAGACTCCTCTCCTTTTTAAATTTCATGTTCAGTGGCCCCATGATGAAGTTGGTTTACAAGCTTCAAGCTGAAGACTATAGCTTTGACTTCCCTGTCTCCTGCCTTCCTGTGAGTGAGCCATGGTGGTGAACAACACTGGGGAGTACCCAGACCGGTGGCTGTGCTGTGAGTGGGCAGGGAACCTTTCAGGGTCCTAGAGGTATCACAGCTTAGAAGTTCCAGTGGTAACATTTTCAAAAGCTCACTACAAATTGCTGATGGAGACTATGTTGTACTGCGGCCTGAGCAGCAGCTGGCCCATGTGACTGCGTTGCTCTGTTCTTCAGAGCTCCAGACCTCAGGGAAGGTGATGTTCAGGAGGTTTGAGAAACATGAGGTAGGACTCAAAAACACTCAGTTCTTACCTTTGTGTGTGTGAAGCTTTATGAGGACTAGAGGAAAAATTTTAAATCAAGCCCTGCCCAGAGGTCAGACCCTGTATCCATAAAGCAGGATCTGTGTGTTGTTGTCTGTCTCAGTAGATCCCCCGAAGGCTGTAACAGCTGTGCTGGTGATTGCCCACCGACCTGCCTCTCTCTGCAGGGCCCTGTGAAGGCATCCATCCAGGAGAATGTCCTCCCCGACAGCCCTCTGTACCACAACAAGATCCAGGTTCCTCCTACCGGAGGCCTAGGCCTGAACCTAGCCCTCAGTATCCTTTGTTGGCCCAAGGTGTGGGGGGGTTGAAGGTGGCTCTGCTGCCTCCGCATTTGCCCCTTGACACTGCCGTCAGACCCATTTGAATACTACATGTTCTTCTTTGCTTTGAGCCTCATCTCTCAGAAGGTACAGAAGGGACACCTCTGAGTGTGGCTTGTGTAGATCCCACAGTGGGGCCAGGGTTCTGCCATGGATGCTCATGACACTAATAACAATTTTGCTTTCCTAGCCCGTGCCTATGTCCCTCCATGTCCGAACTTCAGACTGTGCCTATTTCATCCTGGTGGACAGATACCTGTCATGGTTCCTGCCCACCGAAGGCAGTGTGCCTCCACCACTTGCTTCCAGTCCAGGGGGCTCCAGCCCCTCACCAGCCCCCAGGTAAGGCTGTCTTGACAATTAAGACCTGGTCCTTCTACTGGGAGTGGCCTCATTAATGGCATTGCCCAGTCAAGTATTGGTATCTGTGTCCAAGGTTCCCCAACCTTTCTGGGGTCCATCCAATTTTCAACGTCCCTTGCCCTAACAAAGACAGGAAGGGGTAAGGCTTGTCTCTGGCCTCATTGACAAGGCCTTACCATGGAGTAGCCCTCATTGCAGATGGGGTCTGAGTCCTACCAAAGCAATGAATAGAGTGGAGGGGGAAGGATTGTCTTGTATTCAAAAGAGATGATCATATGAATCAGTCAAAGGGGAGAGCCTGGGCTGAAAAGCCTTTTGTGCCAGGCCATAAGCTAAGCCTGATGCTGTACTCCACAAGTTGGAGGTATGCTATGACTACAGTTTGAGAGTGGATTGGGGCCTCTCCAGCTGCTTTTTCTAAGGTTTTTATGGGCCCTTAGCCTCTTGGCCGTCCTCCTTAGGAACCCTTCTGACCTAGCAGGAATTGTCTGAACTTCTCTGCTCCCTCCCTGACCTCACTGACCCAGTGCCTGATCTAGCAGGCTATAGGCAGGCACTGATGCAGATTCTGGTCTAGCCATGTCTGCTGGTATGTGCATACCAGGTATGCCTTCATCTAAAACTCACCATGTGGGCAGATGTCCTCAGAATATAGAGGTAGACCTGGGGGGTGAGGTGGTGACAGCTAGTGACCTGACCCTGATACTCTGGTAGTGCTGTAGCTGGGGAAGAGGGCTTCTCCAAGGTGGAATTTGGGTGCTAAGTGATTGCCTGGGCCTGGTTTGTGGCTTGCTTGAACTTTTCATTTTGAAGTAATCCACTTACAGAAAAGTTGCCAGATAGAACATTCATAAGTTTTTAAACCTGGATTTCCAAATTTTTGACACAGCTATGGCTCTCTGTCTGTTTTGTCCTGTCCAGTCGCTCACACTGTAACCTAGGCTGCCCTCAAGTTCATGACCCTCTTGTTTCCACCTCCCGAGTGTTGGGGTTACAGATGTGCCTGGCTTCTCTGGACTGTTTGCTATTCCATTGTGTTTCCTAGAGGCCTCACAGTCTTCTTGCTCGAGCACAGTGCGTCTGTCCACCTTGGGAAGCTGGTGTGCTACCAAGCTGCCATCAGATCTTGAGAGCCTGTCCAGTGTTCACCACCAGCTACCCTACCCATGTCTGCTGGCTGGAATCTGGTCCTTGGCGGCTGCTCACTGTGCACTGTTGTCTTGGGTTTCTAGTGCTGGGATCCAGACAATGAGCAAAGCAGTGTAGGAGGACAGGTCTATTTCATCTGTCCCTGAGGAAAGTCAGGGCCGGCACTAAAGCAGAAGCCATGGAGGAACGCTGTGTACTGACTTGCTCCTCTAGGCTTGCTCAGCCTGCTTTCTAATGCACTCAGGACCACCTCCTTGGGCTGGGCCTTCCTGTGTCAACTGTTAAGCAAGAAGATGCTTGACAGACTTGCTACAGGGAGTCTGATGCCATTTCTTCAATTTAGTCTCCTCTTCCCAGATGACTCTAGCTGTGTCAAGTTGACAAAAACCAACCAGGACAGAAGTCCTCTCTGTAGCTCTTTATCCCTTATTCCTCTTGCTTCCTGCTTGTAGCAGAGGTCCCTAGGTGTGTTTGCAGGGTGAGTGTAGTAGGTACTCCCTTCCTTGGGCCAAGTAAGCAGAACACCACAGTAGTAATGCCAAGTTCTTGCCAGTGTCCTATCAGATCTTTGCTGTCCCTGTGCTCCGTTAGTGCTTGCTTGGTCTGTGCTTAAGGATGTTAACCAGATTTTTCTACTGTAAATTCAGATCTGTGCTCTGTACCTGGATCAAGGACTTGGTGGGGAAGAATGTCAAATTATCATTTATGTTAGCATCTGCTATTCTCAATTACACAGTTATTAATAGAGCATATCGTAAGTTGTGACTTTCTGATTTCATCCCTTTTTTTAGCATCTCATTTGCTAAGTGGACAGGGTATAGTAAGGATAACAAGTGTATCAGTATGGACCTTGTGGCACTGTGTGATTCAGTATGTTGTAATTGACTATTGGTATCATTGATTTTGGTGTCAGCAGGGGTCCCTAACTTACTGTTGTCTCTGTATCTCCTGTTAGGACTCCAGCCATGCCTTTTGCTTCCTATGGTCTCCACACTAGCCTCTTAAAGCGACATATCTCTCATCAGACATCTGTGAATGCAGATCCTGCGTCCCATGAGATCTGGCGGTCAGAAACTCTACTCCAGGTAAAAACAAAGGCCAGTCCCTGCTTCTCTTTCAGAGCAAACTGCTTAGCTAACACCTTCTACCCTGTGGGGCAGACCCCAAAGACATCTAGTCAACCGGGGGCTAGATCTAAATGGCATTTTCTTGCTGTGGTATTTAGAAAGCAGATGAGGAGAAACAGATATACTCTTGTAAGCTAAATGTCATAGACAGTGTTTTCTGTCCAGATTCCCTTGTCCACAGTATTGCTTTTCTCACAAGGAGATATTCATTCACCAGTCATCTAGTTTCCAACGGTCCATCTGTGTGTATGTTCCACGTGCCCTACCTTGTCCCCTTCTGAAACCATCCCGTGTTGCTAGGGTTGGTTTCCTGTGACCACCATATGCTAGATATGCTGCAGAAATTTCTGTATGATGCTGCATGGTGAGAGCCCTCAGAACCTCTACCTTGGTTAGCAATGAGCTCCCAGACATTGAGCAGGAGATACAAGTGGCAGGACACTCAGTGAGTGGCGCTGCCCTCCTCCATGCCCCAGTGTCTGGAGAAAATCAGCTTGTGCAGTACTGGATTCTGGGGCTCCTGTGGTAGCCAGTGTTGCTCCTGACAGAAAACTGGATGGGCTGGAATTCAGTCCCACTTGTACACAAGTGGAATATGGAGTCCTGTGCTTTTAGAAACCTCTTGCTTTATTTTCATGGTAGCCCTAGGAGGCCACTGTCGTGTGAAAACTGGACTCCAGTTCTCCTGACCTCTGGCTTGAACAGTCCTTTAGCCCCATAGTCCACGGTGCTCCCTAAGCTTTGAGGGACAGGATGAAACCCATTTTATCTTGAAAAACAGACTAGCCCTTTAGTGATGTTCTCCATCCCCCTCCTCCTTGCCCCAGGAAGCACTAATTTGCTTCTGTTTCTATCAGTCTGACTGCTCCAGGCACCTGTTTCTGGAGGATTTATCTAGATGGTGTGGAGTATTTCATGTGACTGGTCTGCTTTAGCATGATCAGATTTTCCTTCTTTTTGCTGAACTTGGTGGCACATCCTGGTAATTCCAGACTTAGATAGCTGAGACAGAAGGATCTTAGTTCAAAGCCAGCCTGCACTGCATAGTAAGACCTTGTCTCTAAATAAAATCTATCTCTCTCTCTTTTTTTTTTTAAATATTTTATTTATTTATTATGTATACAGTGTTCTGCCTGCATATATGTCTGCAGGCCTGAAGAGGGCACCAGATCTCATTACAGATGGTTGTGAGCCATCATGTGGTTGCTGGGAATTGAACTCAGGACCTCTGGAAGAGCCAGTGCTCTTAACCGCTCCAGCCTTTTTTTTTTTTTTTTTTGGTTTTTTGAGACAGGGTTTCTCTAGATCTCGCTCTGTAGACCAGGCTGGCCTCCCGAACTCACAAAGATCCACCCGCCTCTGCCTCCCAAGTGCTGGGATTACAGGCGTGCGCCATCACTGCCCAACAAATCTCTCATTTTAATGGTCATGTAACACTCTGTTGTATGGCTATATGCATTCATCTGTAGACATTTGGGTTATGTCAACTTTTTAGCTATTGGGAATATTAGTGTGCTATGAATATTGATGTACAACTATCTATTTTTAGCTTTACTTTTTTATTTATTTATTTATTTATTTATTTATTTAGTTTTTCGAGACAGGGTTTCTCTGTAGTTTTGGATCCTGTCCTGGAACTCACTCTGTAGACCAGGCTGGCCTTGAACTCACAGAGATCCACCTGGCTCTGCCTCCCAAGTGCTGGGATTACAGGCATGTGCCACCACCGCCCCGCATAGCTTTACTTTTATTTATGTGTATATGTATGTGTGAGTATGTGCCATTTAAGTACAGAGGTCAGAAGAGTTTTGGATCTGAACTGCCTGAGTGGGTGCTGGGAACGGAACTGACTTAAGGTCCTCTGGAAGAGCAGCCCGTGCTCATAACCACTGAGCATCTCTCCAGCCCCTGCTTTTAGATCTTTGGGATATAAAGTATCTAGAAATAGCATTGTGAAGTCACATGGTAGTTCTGGTTACTACTGTTTTATGTTTTATAGCTACCCCCTCCTCACCCAAGTAGAGTACATAAGTTCCCTTTTTTCACCATGTTCAGGTTAGAAGAGAGCAACAGAGCCTCTAGACCAGTAGTTAAGGTGCTTGTAAACCAGCAGGTGTGTGCTGGGCGCTGAGGAGCTGAGTCATTGCCATAGCTGCTGTAGGTATGCAGGTGCTGTTCCCTAGTGGTTAGCAATGTGGCCGTCTCTTTGTTTTATTGTCTATCATAGGTGGAGCATTGTCTTTTCGAGACCTTTGTCTATTTTTTAATTAGACTGTGAGTGTTGGGTGTTTTGGTTGAGGTTTTTCCCCACCACAACCAGCCTGGGTTGTTGTTTTTTTTAAATGGCAGTCTCACTATGTAGCTCTGGCCAGTCTGGAACTTGCTATGTAGACCAGGCTGATCTTGAAGAGGTCTGTCTGCCTCTGTCTCCTGAGTGCAGGGATGCCCGTCACCATGCCCAGCTTTGGTTTTGTTTGCTTTTGATATTGGGCTAATTTTTTAAATTTATGTATTCTACATAGAAATTCCTTATTAGGTAAGGGTTGGAGGGTTGCAAGTATTTTCTCCTGTTTCGTAGTTTGCTTTCACTCTAGTAAAAGTATCTTGGTTGCACAAACGCTCTGATTTTGATAACATTCCTGTTGTCTTCTTCCTTTTTTTTTAATTTTGGTGTCACTTCAAAGAAGCTATAGCCAGAGCTGCCCCCATGTTTCCTTCTGAGTTCGCGGTTTGGCTTTTGTGCCTAGACTGGCATTCTGTTGGCATTCATTCTTGTGGGTGGGATTGGGTTCTTCGCAGCTTGTTTCTTTGACACGCGGACAGCCTGTTTCCAGCACCGTTTGTTGGAAAGATTTCTTCACCATTAAATGGTGTAGTGCCCTGTTGTCAATTTGATCAGTTAATGTCTTTTCTGCAGGTTTTTGTTGAAATGTGGCTTCATCATTATTCCCTGGAGATGTACCAAAAAATGCAGTCCCCTCATGCCAAGGTATGTCTCTGTGGTTATTCACCCACCTCCTGTCTCCTGCCCTTGCTAGCCTGCTGTGTCTTGTCCGCATGAGTTGCTTACCCCAGCTTTGACGAGGGAAACAGAAGCCCATTGTTCACCCTTCACTCGGATACTGTGCGTAAGAGGTGACCTTTGAGCCTGAGTCTGTCCCCTCCACAGTCCCTGCCACCACGGGGTGCCTCAGGTCTTCTGGGACGGAGAAATCTCTAGGTCTATTTGAGACTCATGTCCAGTTTTTCTGCCCTCCGTAGGGCCCTGATGCTCTTCAGGTGGCCCTGAGCAGGCCCTCCATGCTGTGGTGACCATAGACCTCTTCTGCCTGCTTGCTGCTCTGATTTGCAGAGCATCAGCAAGTAGCCATTTGTGATGTGTGGGCTCTGGAACCCTCCTGCATGTGGCCTAGTCTGCTTCTTCCTCCTCTCCACTTCCTCAGCCTTTCCCTTGCCTTCTCCTGGATAGCACACTCATTTGCAGAGAGATAGGTGGAGGTGGTCAAGTCCCTGGACCCTCCTGGTGGTGGTGTTCCTTGGGCAAGTACTCCAGTGGACTGGTCAGAGTAGACAGTTGCATTCAGGTAGTGAGTGGCCTGGTGGATCTTGTAGGTCATAGAGTCCCACACAGGCAGCACCAACATACGATGCTGCTTGTATCTCCTTACTCTGTAGACTGATCTTGTCACTGCCAGGTGAATTCTCCAGCACTTCCTTTAAAACATTGACAAGTATGGCCTGTAACTCAGTATTGAGCCCTGGATACTGCTACCACAGCGTCCCTGTAGCCAGTTCTGTGACTCCAACATTCTGCTGTGTTGAAGGTGGAGACTCTTCCACTACTCTCAAGTGCAGAGCCCCCCAGATGTCCATCCATTCATAGCATCACGTTGGAGAAGGAAGACAGGGAAAGGCTGAAGACTCCTCCTGGACCTTGGGCACTACAGAGAGCCTGTGATACCCTTCCTGCTTCCAGCCAGACTTGTTCATGCTCTAGGCTAGCACACAGAAGACTGGTACTGGGCTTCTCCAGGTTCCCAGGCCCCAGCTGGCTCAGCCTTGTCCATGTGGCTTGACCTAGCTGAGACAGGCTGGCTTTGCTGCTTGTCTTCCTGTCTTTCCAGTGAGTGGAAGCCACACCTGCCCTCGAGCCAACCAGAAAGGTCCTTCTGGGTTGTCTCCTGTTGAGTCTGTCTTCCATGGTCAGAGGGAAGGGTCAGTGGGTCCTCTCTGTGTGAAAGAGTACTTCCCTCTTGTCCCCACAGTTGCTTCCTCTTGGCCAGACCTTGGGTGGGTGAGCTGTGTGTGGAGGGTTGATGCTTCCTGGCTGACTGTACTTTTCTGCCTTCTATTGAGACAGAACATAGAACCCAGAGGTTTCCAATGGCTGGAAACCAGGAAAGACAGCAGCAGAAGTTGCTCTCCTTCATATCACCATCCTGTTACTGGGGCCTGTACTATACCTTCCAGAAATCCTTTCCAGTCCCTACCAAGCCCTGACTGCCACATGCAGAAAATCTGGCATCTGAGATCTTACTCTGCTCAGACTGGGTCCAGAGTACATGTTCACTCCCAGTGCCTGGGGTCAGTGCTGGCTGTGGCCTGCAGGGGACCTGCCCTGTGGGGTTCCTCTGGGAGCACTGTGGTGAGCCTGGGTCTGGCACAAAGGAAGCCTGTGAGGAGAAGGGCCTTGGCTCCCCTTACTGGAGGCTCCTCGGTGTCTGGCAGTCCATCCTTTCCTCTCCTGCAGTTGGCGGGCATGCTGGTAGGGCCTGGCTTTGGTGGGGCATGAGTGTGCTGGCATTGGGTGTGTGTTGAGGAAGGAGTGCCTTGGCAGGCAGTGGTGCTACAGGGAGCTAGGGTAGAGGGTGGTTGGGTGGGGCCTGGAGGCTTGCTGGCTTGGCTGTTTGTTCCCTTTGCTGTCCTGGGCTGCTCTAGCCTCTGGGGGGGATGTGACTCTGTCAGGGTCCTGGGGGTTCCTTCCCTTGGGAGCACCCTGTGCTGAGAGACAAGAAGTAGAAAAGTCTGTCTCCCCAGCTGGAGCTAGGAAGCACCCTTCCTTTGGCAGTTTCCAGTGTAGGGACAGAGTGCAACCTGGTGGACAGGCCAGGCCCATCTTCATAGACTGGAGAGAACATGAATGAATGGAGGGTATTTGTGGGTTTTAGATGTATATGAATTGGTTCTGTTCTATCCTTATCTACTGACTTGGTCAACAGATCCCCTCTCCCCTCTCCTGGTTCTGGGGGTTGAACCTAGGGCCTCACACATGCTAGGCAAGGTCTCTGTCACTTCTCAAGTCAACCCATGGAAGTCCTCAGTGCTTCCTCAATCAGTGCCTGAGGGACGGCCTAGGGCTTGCTCCTTGGTATTCCCAGATCTGTGCATCATTAATTCCGTTGTATAAAGTGCTCTTGCACAGAACTGACCTGTCCTGCTCTAAGGTTTTCCCTACAACGTGCCTGTAATCCTGGCACTCCAGAGGCTGAGGCAGAGGAATTGGAAGTTCCAGGCCCACATGGGCTGCAGTGTAAGACCCTGTCTCAAAACAGAATATTTACAATACCTCATGTACACATTCCAGAGAGATGCCTTTCTAAAATATCTTAAATTAGGTTGGTCAAGTCTGTGTGGATCCCATATATATAGAAGGCCAGTTGTACACCCCCACCCCCCAAGTCCTGTGCCTGGCTCAGGTTTCTTTTCTGAGCCTCACCTTGCTAGGCCTTGCTTGCAGCAGATGTTCCAGTGACAGTGAGATCCTGGGCTGTTATGTACACTGTTATCATATATATATAAAACCACATGTTGTCATTGTAGGGTCAGTGGACAGAGTTACACATCTGGAAAAACAGAACTGGGCAGACCTCAGAGCTGCTGAGGCCTGCAGCTCCAGTGGCCTAAGACTTCCTGGTGATCTCATGAGGGCTGACAGACAGCTGTGTAGGGGATCTTGTGAGGGCTGACAGACAGCTGTGTAGGGGATCTTGAGGATTCATCTATCTCAGCTGGGGCTTGCCTGTGGGAGACCCAGGGCTGCTGGGCAGTTTGTTGGGTATTGCCACTGATGAACTTTTGTTCTTGTTTTTTGTTTTTTCTCTTTGTTCTTTCTCCTGGGCTCCTCATGTTTTCTCTCTCCCCATCTCCCTTCCCCTGTCCTCTCCTGCCCTCCCTTCCCCACCCCGTGTCCTCCAATCTGCCTCTTCTTGGCCTTTCTGTTTGTTGTCTCTCAGTTGGAGGTTCTACACTACCGACTCAATGTCTCCAGCGCCCTCCACAGCCCTGCCCAACCCAGCCTCCAGGCCCTCCACGCCTATCAAGTACTGGCCTTTTCTTTCCTCCCCCTGCCCCAAGGTGGGCACAAGAGTGTGTGTTGGTACAGTGCCACAGTAAGGGTCTCCCAGAAGTCTGCTGTGGTCCTTAAGAGGGAGTCCTGAGCAAAAGGACACCCATATGTTAGAAGGTTTGCAGGCTAGCCTGGTTTTGGTGTGTAGCCACGTGACTATGTGAGACACACAGCCTGGCCTGCCATAGATTATGAATCTTCCTCCTAAGCCCCTAGCCTGCAGAGCTGTCTCAACTTCTCGGGATTTGTGGGGGAGCCTTACAGTGGTCTGACTTACCCTTGCTAAGCAGAGGACTTATGTGTGATGTGGCTCTTACCCTGTTCAGAGTTGTTACCCAGCCTGAAGGATGCAGCTGTATCACAAGAGAGTAGGAAGAACTTGGGATTCCCCCAGAGCCCTTAGGGCTGTCAGTCCTGTTGAGTCCCAGCCCCTTACAGACTCATTCAGAGGCAAATGAGAGCAGGTGGTGACCTTGTGGAGACTGCTGCCTGCTTAGGCAGAAATGACGAATGCATGAACAGATTTGAGGTCAGTAGAGTGAATCAGACCTCAGGGATTTGGGGGGATGGAGTTGGCTGATTTGTGAGAAACTGTGGGAATGTGGAGATGTACTCCCAAACAGGGCTGAGTTTGGTATACCCTGGGGAAGAGCATTAACAGTTGACATTGAATTTGAGCAAAGATGCAAAAACCAGGCTTGGCTACTGAGTGTGCTGGCATGGGATAATAAATGCTTCTCACAGTGGGGTCCCTGCTCAGAAGCAGCAGCCAGTGATGAGCTCCCATGGGAGGGCAGTGAAGGGGTTTCCAGGGAAGACCCCATGGCAAGAGCTATGAAGATGTGCCTGAGGAGGCTGGACATAGTGGGAAACACCCTGGGCTTTGGGAGCACATCCTTCTGTCATTGGGAAGTACAGATGGCACTGGGACACCTGTGATGCCCCCAGCATGTGAGCCCCCCACTATGAGAGGTGGGGAGATTGACTGGGAAGGGTGCCCGGGGCTGGTCGGTCATCTAGAACCTGCGTAAGAAGCTGGGTCAGATAAGGCGGTGCTTGCTACTGGGAGAGATGGGCTGCAGCTCCTGTGCCAGTGCTGTTTGCTGTCTAAGCTGAGGGCTTGAGCTGATGTTACTGCTCGGGATGTCAGGACAGCTGTCAGGAGAGGAGCTGTGTGTAGAGGAGAAAGAGTGGGAACCGTGGCCCTACCTAATGGTCATTACTATTGATTAGTCTGTGTGACTATGTGTGTTCAGTCCGTTTTCTGTTACCAGCAGTCTCACAGACTAGTCAACTATAAAGAAAAAAAGGGCTTTGTGCTGGTCCAGAGTGGCAGAGGGGTGCATCTGATGATGGCTTTAGTGCTGGCCAACTTCATGGCAGGAGACAAGAAGTGTTGTCTAGACCAAGCTAGATCAGCACTTGTGAAGAGGAGGTAGGCGGATTACCACTTTGAGGCCAGTCTGAGCCACATGATGTGACTGTCTGGAAAAGCCCAGGGCTGGTGGTGCAGCTCAGTGGCTGAGATCTGGCAAAGCTGCTCTAGGCCTGGGTTCAGCCCTCAGGAGGCCAGGCTGGCTTTATGGCACTCTCTGGAGATGACCCCTCCTGAGGTCAGAGCCCCTGATGTGATGGATGGTGATCTTCAAGACCCCCAGGCCCCAGCTCTTCACGCTGCGGAGTGGGAATTAGGTTAGAGCTCCTGTTTCAGAGCGTGTAGACTGTCATGAGTTCTTCCTCAGAAGTTCTAGGTAGGCAGAAGAGAGCAGCCCTCCTTTTAGCTGTGTGGTGTGACCTGGGTGTGGGGCCTTTTTCTCCCTTTTCTTTATTTTTGAGACAGTTCACTTGAGTAGCCTTGGCTGGCCTGCTGTGTAGGCTCTGATGGTCTAGTCCCATCGCTGCCTCCTAGAGGCTGGGATTGTAGGTGTATGCCACCGTGCCTAGCTCCTCAGGGAGGCGTTTTCATGGCAGGGAGGCCTGAGGAGACAGTGCTGTACACAGAGCCTGTGCGTGGTCTCCTAGGCTCTTGTGTGCCACAGGCCATGCCCTTTGCCCACCTTAACCCCACAAGTCATCAAAGCCCAAGGGATGCGGGGGAGGGGGATTGTATCTGACTGGACTCAGTCCTGCCTCCCACAAGCGCCACCTACACTCAGAGGCTGAGAGCCAATCAAAGGTCCTTTTTACACAGATTTGTGTTTGTGTTGTGTATAAAGTTCACCTCACAAGCTTGGGAGTACTCTGGTCCTGGGGACGTTAGCTGACTACAGGTCTGCTGGCAGTGGTGGAAGTGACTTGAGGCCCTGCAGGGCTGAGTCCCATCTGGCTGTGACTACACAGGCGGCCGGGTGGGCCTGGGCTTGTGGCTGGAGAAGGAACTGGGGAGAAACCCTCACTTGAGCAAGGTGAGCTTTTTGCACATGTTGGGAGGTAGCCAACCTTGGGTCCAAAGCCTTGGTAGGCTAGTGGCCCACCCTGTACCCACCCTCTAGCTCAGCAAGAGGCAGGGCCCTGAGGCCCAGCACAGGCTGCAGTCTCTGAGGGTACCCACGCAGGGCTGGCACAGAGCCACCTGCCTTGGTGCTGTGAGCTGGTGTCAGTCAGATCCAGCAGCACGAGGTGACCTGCCCAGCCTGGTGCTTGTCTCCTGTGGGCTGCAGACCATGAGCAGTAGGTGCTGTAGGTCAGGTCTGGCCTTGACACCCCCTCCTTCTCCCTAGGAGTCCTTCACACCCACTGAGGAACACGTGCTGGTGGTCCGCCTGCTGCTGAAGCACCTACACGCCTTTGCCAACAGCCTGAAGGCAGACCAGGCCTCACCATCAACACACTCCCATGCCACCAGCCCCCTGGAGGAGTTCAAGCGGTGGGTGTAGATGTGGAAGGCTTCTAGGCCTCTGTTTCCCTTATTTATGTCTACTGTTGGCCTGTTGGAGGCCAGAAGGCTGGGGCTGCCTGGCTGCTTCTGCTCCCAAAGCCTTCCCTCTAGACCAGAGGTCTCAACCTTCCTAATGCTGTGACCCGTTAATACAGTTCCGCATGCTGTGTTGATCCCAACCATCAAATTATCTGTTGTTACTTCATAACTGTAATTTTGCTACTGTTATGAATCCTAATGTAAAACTATCTGATATGTGACCCTAAAGAGGTCGTGATCCACAGGTTGAGAACCACTACTCTGGATGTTCCCTGTGCAGTGAGAAAAGCTGGCTGGCCGGACCTCACAGCCTTGCTGTTCCGTCTTACGACTTACCTCAGTCAGCAGGCAGGCAGGCTGGTGCCAGAGTCTGACTTCAAAGGAACTTATAGACTGTGTTCTTGACCTTCGGGTTCTTCTGGAGAACAGGGCTAGAAACAGATCTTACCTCAGCGAGTGCTCAGTGTTGCCTACAGTGTACCCACAGGCCAGGGCTGGCCCTGTGAGTAAGTGACAGCTCCTGAGCCTCCTGTCCCCACAGGGCTGCTGTGCCGCGGTTTGTCCAGCAGAAGCTGTATGTCTTCCTGCAGCACTGTTTTGGTCACTGGCCCCTGGATGCCTCCTTCAGAGCTGTAAGCACTGCCCCTTGCCCTCACCCTCATGGTGCCCCTATGCCGGGATGTTGGCAGCCTGTGAGGTGGGCTGACAGGAGCTAGCATCGCAGGCCTTAGAGAGGAAGTCTTGCTGAGTCTTGTCATTCTGTTGGCCCTTGGGTACAGAAGAGCCATGCTCAGCTCCCACAATCTTCCCTAAGGGGCTGGCATGAGGTACTTGAGTTCCTGTAGTGTGTTCTTGGAAGGATGTAGGAAGAGCTGCCCACTTACTGGTGTCTACATTGAAGCTGGGGAAGAGTCTAGAGCCCAGCAGGGCATTAGCCCTATAACTAGGACATAGATCTTTTCAGGGATTATCTTTGGAGCTGGGTCCAGACCATCAAAGGATGTTCCTGAAAGCCAAGTACACTGACCTACAACCACAGGCCTTCAGGGCACATGTTTCCCTCACCAGGTCCTGGAGATGTGGCTGAGCTACCTACAGCCATGGAGGTATGCCCCTGAGAAGCAGGTGCAGAGCAGTGATTCCCAGCCACGGTGTGTCTCGGAGAAATGGTGAGCACCCCCGCCCACCTGCCCCAATGACGCTACTGCCCTCGAGCAGAAGCTGTCTGGACAGACAGGTGCTGAACTAGGTGGACTTCAGGTCTTACAGAATTGGTAGAGAGTGACGTTGGAACCCTGTCCCCTTGCTTTGGCCTAGCCTGGCTCCATGGTCATCCCTAAGGTCCCCATTTCACCCTTACCAGCACAGAGCAACTGCTCTGTCCCCATTACCTTATTTTCCTTGTGGTGGGGTTACTGTGGCCTTTCCTCTCCTGGGTCCCAGTTTTGCCCTTCACATCTGTTCAAGCAGTCCTTGCTGTGTTGCCCATGGCTCTCTTGAGAAGGGTCATACCAGAGGACTGAGGTGTTCCACACCTCTCCTGCCTAATATCTGTGACTCCCTTGTATGGCAGCAGCAGCTCCGAGTCAGGAGGGTGAGCGGTAAGGAGTAAGGGCCAGTGTGGCTTCTGTCTCCAATAAGAGGCCTACACCATAGTCTTACTCTGACTGGCCCCCATCCTGCCATTGTCTCCAGGGCACCCTTCATCCAGGAAAACCTGCTGATGTACACCAAGCTGTTTGTGAGCTTCCTGAATCGTGCGCTCCGCACAGACCTGGTCAGCCCCAAGAATGCCCTCATGGTTTTCCGAGTGGCTAAGGTCTTTGCTCAACCCAACCTGACCGAGATGATCCAGAAAGGTGAGTCTTCAGGCCTGGGCCAGCCCCACTGAGCTGGGACCTTAGCTGCTGACGGGCAGCACTGAGGAACGAAAGGGTTCTGCGTGGCTCATGGACTTGCACTGTGGCGTGAGACAGGCTAGCTTGGGAACCTTTGAGGTGCATCAGAAGCTCTGAGCTTGGCTGAATGTCCCATTCCTAGTGCTGGCAGCCAGGTAATGCTGGTCTGAGCTCAGCGAGATGGGCAGCAGAGCTCTGAGCTGCAACTCTCTCAGAACCGCTGTTGCTGTCCTGGCTCTTGGAGCTGGGTCCTCAAGCTACAACCCCGTGAGACAGTGCTCTGCTAGGCTTGGAGGTACAGCGTTGTCACAGCTCCTCGGGATCCTGGAAAATGGTCTGGAATCCCACCAGGAGCTCCTGGGAAGCAGGTGCCAGCCTCGGCTTGTTGCTTGCTTTCTAGGAGAGCAGCTGTTCCTGGAGCCAGAGCTCATCATTCCCCACCGCCAACATCGGCTTTTCACGGTCACCAGCAGCTTCCTGTCACCATGGCCCCCAGTTGTGACAGATGCCTCATTCAAGGTGAAGAGCCACGTCTACAGCCTGGAGGGTCAGGACTACAAATACACCCCAATGTTTGGTCCTGGAGTCCGGACCCTGGTGAGTGGCCAAGGGTCCACCCTAGTGTGAGGTCTCTGAAGCAATGACCAGCTGAACCAGGGAAGAAAGGGAGATTGGGTACTGATGCCCCAAGCCCTCCTCTCCCAGGAACGGCTAGTGTTTTCTCATAATGAAGACCGTCCACACCGTAAATTATAAGAGTCCATTTTTCCCTCTGGGTGAGCACTCTTCCTAGAGCTGGTTCCCTGGGCCACCCTGCCTAAGTGGCGGTGACACCTCCTTTGGTGGCCCCTTGAGCCCCTTTGCCATGCCTGTGCCTCCCTCGCAGGTCTTGCGCCTTGCTCAGCTCATCACACAGGCCAAACAGACTGCTAAGTCCATCTCTGATCAGTGTGCGGAGAGTCCAGCTAGCCGTTCCTTCCTGTCATGGCTGGGCTTTGGTGCCACAGACCCAAACAGCTGCTACCCAGGCAATGACCTGGATGAGATGGGTCAGGACAGTGTCCGCAAGACAGATGAGTACCTGGAGAAGGCCCTGGAGTACCTGCGCCAGATATTCCGAGTATGTCCTACACAGTTCCCTCTCCGAGGGACTCCCTCCAGTGGGGGTGAAGTGCCCTTCCCTTCCTTCCCTTTGAAATTCTCCCTGAAAGCAGAGGTCTTCTTTTTGGTAGCTAAGTGAAGCCCAGCTGGCCCAACTCACACTTGCCCTGGGGAACACACGGGATGAGAATGGGAAGCAGCAGCTACCAGATTGCATTGTGGGGGAAGAAGGACTCATCCTTACACCCCTGGGCCGCTACCAGGTAGGTTGCTAATAGGCCACTATTGCGCTGATACCACCTTTATCACAAGGGGCACATAATGGTCACATGATCTGTCCTTGGTTTCCCCCACCCTCTTGCCTGTGTTGTTTGCAAAGGTATATTTTTGAAGCTTTTCCCACTGTCTGGGTTTCTAGATCATTAACGGTCTGCGAAGGTTTGAAATTGAGTATCAGGGGGACTTAGAGCTGCAGCCCATCCGGAGCTATGAAATCACCAGTCTGGTCCGAGCACTCTTCCGACTGTCCTCTGCAATCAACCGCAGAGTAAGTGAGCAGCAGGGATGGCGGGGGTGCTCCTGGACATAGCTTCCAGAGAGTGCTCCTTCCCCTAATGGTCCTGCTTGATCCTGCCGGGAGTCTGGGTGGAGAATGAGCCCGTGGGAAGCAGCCTGGAAGAGAGGGTTCTCTGCTGTCCCCAACCTGCTGCGTCCTTGTTTGTGACTCAGTTTGCAGGCCAGATGGCAGCTCTGTGCTCCCGGAATGACTTCCTCGGCAGCTTCTGTCGCTATCACCTCACTGAGCCAGCCCTGAGCAACAGACACTTGCTGAGCCCTGTGGGGCGGAGGCAGGCAACCAGTCCTGCCCGGGGCCCCAGGCTCAGCCTGCGTTTCCTGGGCAGTTACAGGACGCTGCTCCTGCTCCTGCTGGCTTTCTTTGTGTCTTCTCTGTTCTGCATTGGGCCCCTGCCCTGCTCCTTGCTTCTGGTCCTAGGCTACCTCCTTTATGCCATAGCTATGACACTGCTCACCGAGCGGGGGAAGCTGCATCAGCTCTGACCTGCTGGCCACCTCTCCTGAGCAGACTTGTGGGAATTGATACATGACCCATTCCTGGGCTTGAGAGGCCCTGGCAGGTTGCTTTGAAGCTAGGAATAAAGGTAGGTCACCTGAGAGCTCTTGGTCACCCTGCAAAGATGGAGTCATTCAGAAGCTAACGTAGGAAAGGAGACTGGTCCGGTTGGGCCTGTAAGAATGAAGTCAGAAGGTCCAGGAGCCATTCCAAGGACGACGAGCACTGCGCATGGGTCCCACAAGCGGCTGAGCTAGTGACCTAGGCCTTGGTAACCATTGTACTGTTGTGCTATGCAGAGCTCAGGAACTGTTGTGCCCACAGTAGGCTCTAGGCCTGGGCCACAAGCCATCAAGTGAGCTGTCTCTTAGAGTGGGTTCCAGGTCCCACAGTGCCCTGGGGCAGGCCAACAGTGAAAATAGCTACTGGTTCCCGCTGCCTAGGGATGGAGTTGGGTCCTACCAGCTTCTGTGGATACAAAATGTAACAGTGTTGCTTTTACCTGTAAAACCGAGGACTTCAAGGGAAAGTCACCTTTGTAACCCCTCTGTCTGAAAGGACAGCTTCGCAGTCAAAGCTCAGAGACTGAGGCCTCGATTTCATCCCACAGCTGACACCAGTGACAGCAGCAGCAGCTGAGCAACCCTTGGTTCTGGGTGTGCACAGCTGTTTCTCAAGGGAAAACTTTTTGTCAGGTTTTAACACTGGTCTTTGTATTCCGGTGTAATTTCAGAATTCCTCATGGGACTCATGACCTAAAATCAACCCAAAACATAACTGACCAAGGATCCGAATAAAATATTCTTTGGAGACTTTCACTGTCTGGACTGAATCTTTAGCACCTTCACCTGCATGGGGTCCCTGGGCACTTGGGAACCATGGAATAAGCTGCTGGACACAGTGGCACCTCGTTACCTCCTCATGCAGTCCTTTTTGCTTGGGAGTCCTGTTTCTTCCCTAGTGCAGGTTCGATTCACTTTAACACTGGGTGTCATGAGACCTTCCCCTTCTTAGTGTGTCAGAGCTGACTTTTGTCCATCCAGAACAAGTATCACCTCTGGCTTTCAGGAGCCACCCCCCCTTTTTTTTTTTTTGGTTTTTCGGGGTTTCTCTAGTCTTGGTGCCTGTCCTGGAACTTGCTCTGTAGACCAGGCTGGCCTTGAACTCACAGAGATCCACCTGGCTCTGCCTCCCAAGTGCTGGGATTAAAGTCGTGTGCCACCACTGCCCAGCTTTTTTTTTTTTTTTAAGGATGTATTTATTTATTTTGTTTTGTTTTTTTAATGCCGAATGCTATTTATTGAAGGAGGGAGGAGGTCTTAAATACAGGCTTACAGCACAATGGGAGAATCTCACTGTCAATGTTACAATCTTGCATCTAAGCAGTTAATGCCCAATATGCAGGATACACAGACAAGGAACTTCCCTCAAGCATTCACGAGGGTGGAATCTCACAGGGAATTAGCATAGGGAGGATATCAAGGTCAAGGTCAGCAAGCAAGGCAACAGTTACCCACACCAGGGGCCAGGGCCCTACAGGTCCCCCCCCCCCCCCCCCCCTTTTACTAAAAAATGAGCTTCTGACTTAGGTTGCGTGGGACATCAGCAGGTCACCTTACCTGTCCATCATGAAGACACCTGTCCAGGCCACACAGGCGTTCTGTCTTAGGTTGGTGAGCGCCCCCCAGGTATTACCCATCTCTGAATATTCATTATCATACAGGCTCAATTGTGTGAGAGCTGCAGAGTTAACTGTTGCCAAAGATTTCTAAGTGGTGCTGGGCTTGCAATCTGTGTGTTCGACACAGAAAAGACCAACAGAAGTCATAACCCACCCATAGCTGGTAGGCTAAAGGCAACTGAGCCATTCCCTTCCTTAACAAGCCTTACTGCAAATTGGAGTCCTTGTAAGATGGTATCCCAAAAGCAAATGGAACTTCAGTTTATAAATTTATAACTTTCAAAGCCAATTGAAATGTATATAACTTGATTTAAATTTGTCATGCCCAATAGAATGAAAGATTAATTAACTGTGGTAGCTACTTTTGCTGCCAGGTTCTCCACTGTGCTAGCTGTAGTAACCAGTTATGAAATGGCAATCCCAGAAACAGTAGTAGCGGTGGTCGTCACTGTTATAACAGCAACAATGGCAGCAGTGATGTCAGATTCTCTTCTGGAGCGTATGGGCATCCACTGGCATGGACTCAACTCCAGGAACACAAACCACCAAGGCCCAAATGACTTAAGCTGGCAGCTCTGCAAAAGAACAACTAAGAACCATAAAGAAAAAACAGACAGCTCACAAGGAACAGAACTAATGGTCTCATAATGGCTATATTCAGGGTTACAAATTTTAAGGTATCTTCAAAGGGGGGTTAGATGAATTTCAGGAGGCCAATAAATGTTGCAGAGCCACTCCTGAGAAGTAGGTACTACTCCAGCTTGAAGAGGATTGTGAAAATGAAAAGGCTTAGCTGGCATGCTACTGTTAACAAATGGAGGTCAGTGATGTTCAGTGTTATCCTTAATCTCCAAGGTGTCTGGGTGACACGTTCTCACACATATTGAAAAGGCAGTTACCATATATTACCTTCTGGAGAATCCAACTGCCTGGCTACAGTTAATGCTTACCAAAGCTGGCATTTTGGGCTCTCAATCCCCATTGGCATCGGAAGGGGAGAATTTTTCACAAAGGCCCAGTAGGTCTCTGCCATGTTGGGCTTCAGCAGCAGCCACAGGGTGCACACAGTGCTCAGGAATCCAAAGAGGAACCTCATTGTCCTGAGGAAAGACATAAACAGAACCCTGGGCCCACACCAGCACCAGATTGGTTCCCCTCCAAGTGCCAGTACAAAGATCCTTCCATCGCTCCAGAGGGTAATTTGCAACAGGAGCCCTCCAGTGCAAAATAGATATCCCAGCAAAATCCACCGATATAAGCTGGGCGGCGGTGATGCCGCATGCCTTTAATCCCAGCACTCGGGAGGCAGAGGCAGGTGGATCTCTGTGAGTTCGAGGCTAGCCTGGTCTACAGAGCTAGTCTAGGACAGGCTCCAAAGCTACAGAGAAACCCTGTCTCGAAAAACCAATAAATAAATAAATAAATAAAATATATAAAACAAGGGAAAGAATAGAATGTGGAGAGGAATGATGAACCCCTTTTTACTTTAGCAAAATAAGTTTGTTCTTTTATTTTTTTAATACTTCAAAATTTTATTTTATTTTTTTTACTTTTTATTTGTTTATCCTTTTTTTTTTTTGTATGTGGAGCTGAGGATCGAACACAGGGCCTTGCGCTTGCTAGGCAAGCGCTCTACCACTGAGCTAAATCCCCAACCCATTATTTTTTTTAATAAATTAATTTATTTTTTCTATTAGCAGCTTGATACAGTATAAATTATCTTAATAGTGAAATGTTTCATTGAGGCTTGCTCAGTCATTGAGTAAAATTAAAACTTATTATAAGGCACAGTCAACCTAGGTTCCCCCATGCTATATATATAGCCTCCATGGTTCTGTGGGTTGTAATCTGATTGATTTTTGCTTTATATCTAGAATCCACTTATGAGTGAGTACATGCCGTGTTTGTCCTTCTGGGTTTGGGTTACCTCACTCAGGATGATATTTTCTAGTTCCATCAATTTGCCTGTGATTGATTTTAGTTTGAAGTCTTTTTTATTAGATATTACGCTAGCTTGTTTCTTAGGTTCATTTGCGTGGAAAGCCTTTCCCCAGCCCTTTACTCTGAGGTAGTGTCTGTCTTTGAAGTTAAGGTGTGTTTCTTGTATGCAGCAGATAGATGGATCATGTTTTCTTATCCATTCTGTTAGTCTGTGTCTTTTTATAGGTGAGTTGAGACTGTTGATATTGATGGATATTAATGACCTGTGATTGTTAATTCCTGTTATTTTTGTGGTCATGTTGTGTTGTCTTTCTTTGGTGTTTGTTGGTGTGGGATTATCTATTGCCTGAGTTTTCATAGGGGTGTTTAGCTTCTTTAGGTTGGATTTTTCCTTCTAGTGCTTTCTCTAGGGCTGGGTTTGTGGACAGGTATTGTTTAAATCTGGTTTTATCATGGAATATTTTGTTACTCCGTCTATGGTGATTGAGAGTTTTGCTGAGTATAATAGTCTAGGTTGGCATCCGTGGTCTCTTAGTGTCTACATAACATTTGTCCAGGACCTTCTAGCTTTCATAGTCTCTATTGAGAAGTCTGGTGTTATTCTGATGGGTCTGCCTTTATATGTTACTTGGTCTTTTTCCTTTGCGGCTCTTAAAATTTTTTCTTTGTTCTGTATGTTTAGTGTTTTGATTATGTGGTGAGGGGACTTTTTTTTTTTTTTTTTTTTTTTTGATCCAACCTATTTGGTGTTCTGTAAGCTTCTTATATCTTCATAGGTATTTCTTTCTTTAGGTTAGGAAAGTTTTCTTCTATGATTTTGTTGAATATATTTTCTGTGCCTGTGAGTTGGTATTCTTCTCCTTCTTCTATCCCTATTATTCTTAGGTTTGGTCTTTTCATTGGTGTCCCATATTTCTTAGATGTTTTTGTGTTACGACTTTTTTGGCTTTAGTGTTTTCTTTGAGTGATGCATCTATTTTCTCTATTGTGTCTTCAGTGTCAGGGATTCTCTGTTCCATCTCTTGCATTCGGTTGGTTATGCTTGTTTCTGTAGTTCCTGTTGGTTTAGTCAGGATTTCTATTTCTAGCATTCCCTCAGTTTGTGTTTTCTTTATTGTCTCAATGTCTCATCTGTTTAATTACTTTTTCTTGGCTTTCTTTGATTTCTTCCAATTTTTGTTTGTTTTTTCTTCTGTTTCTTTAAGGGAATTTTTTATTTCTTCTTTAAAGGAGTTTTTCATTTCCGCTTTTTTTTTTTTGAGTTGAGGATCGAACCCAGGGCCTTGTGCTTGCTAGGCAAGTGCTCTACCACTGAGCTAAATCCCCAACCCTCTCATTTCCTCTTTAAGGGAATTTTTTATTTCTTCATTAAGGGCCTCTATCATCTTTTTTTTTTTTAATGGTTCGCTCTATTTTTTTTTTTAAGATTTATTTATTTATTATGTATATACTGTTCTGCCTACATGCATGCTTGCAGGCCAGAAGAGGGCACCAGATCTCATTATAGATGGTTTCAAGCCTCCATGTGGTTGCTGGGTATTGAACTCAGGACCTCTGGAAGAACAGCCTAACCTCTAACCTCTAAGCCATCTCTCCAGCCCCTCTATCATCTTCTTAGAGTCATTTTTAGGATTGATTTCTTCTGCTTCTGCCTTGGTATGTTCAGGTCTTGTAGGTGTAGAATCACTAGGTTGTGATGTTGTCATATAGGTCTTCATGTTGTTGCCTGTGTTTTTGCACTGGCGTCTACTCATCTCTTCCTCTGTTCGGTGTAGGCGGTGTCTGTGTCTGAAGGTGCTTCTCTTGTTCTAGTCTTGGTTCACTAGGAGTTCTTGGTTAAATTGGTGCTGTTGGGCTGTTTCTTTGGGAGCATCTTAGTCCAATCAATGTTAGTGGGTTCTGTATCTGGGAGCAGTTGTTCCCAGTTGGTGTAGGCTGTGCTTATGGTTTCAGTGGTTGTTAGGTTCGTAGGGGTTAGGTTTTTTTGTTTGTTTGGTTTTTTTGTTTTATTTTGTTTTTCGGTGAGGGAGCAGGGAAAGGTAGCTGTCTGGTCGCTGGAATTCCGATGGGTAGGGCCTAGGGGCTAGAGACCTGATCTGTCTGTCTGGAGATGGGGGCTTACCTGTTCTCAGTGAGTGAAGTGTATACTTAGGATTCTGGTGATCTGGTTTGGTGGCTGGGTGTTGTCTTCTTTTGTGTTCTCAGGTCACGGTTTGCTCATTCGTCAACTCCTCAGCTGCTCTTGTTTCCTCAGACTGCAGACTGTAGGATGGATTTCAGCTGAGCAGGGTAGTCTCACCAATACCTCCAAGTTGTTGGGTTTTGCAGGATTGGCAGCTGGGCCCTGGGTCGGCCTCAGACAGAGTGTTCAGATCTGTTCTGGTCTCGTCCCATGGAGATGGTTCCTTTCCCGGGTGCTGGGATTAAAGGCATCCCTGTTCCAAGCTCTTGATTAAGAGCTTGTTTTCACTAACTCCTCAGCGGGTTAATAGCTCAGTTTCTGGTCTTTATTACAACTCAAGAATGTCATTTTTATTATATGTGAATAAATGTTGCTTGTGGGTGCTAGGGACCAAACCCCAGTCTTCTGCAGTGCCCTTAACCCACTGCTGAGCCATCTCTCCAGCCCCCAGAAGAGTCATAAGCATCTGGATCTATGCTAGCTAGCTCCAGGCCAGAATCTTCCCAAGAGTACAACCCCCTTATGGGTGGAGGGGCAGTTGCCATTTGAGTGTCCAATGTCTCCGATTCCCCTGATCAAAGCTTCTGAATGATTAGCCCTTATCAATAACCCTATCAGTATTTTTTTTAGGGGGAGAGGGTGTTTGAGACAGTTTATCTATATAGCCTTGACTGTCCTGGAACTCTTTAGACCAGACTGGCCTCAGAACTCAGTCTGCCTCTGCCTTCCAAGCCCTGGGATTAAAGGTGTGATAGTCCAGCCTGACTATCGATATTTATGAGATAAATCTTTTTAATGTTTTTTTTTTTCTCTGATAGTTTCATACATATATACAATGTATACAATCCACCTGACTACCCCTCTACATCTCCTGGAGTTTACTTTTTTTACATTTACTTACGGGGGTAGGGGTGGGGTGGGGAGTGGAGTGGGTGTACACGTGTTGTGGTATGTGTATGGAGGTCAGAGGAGAAATTGAAGGAGCCAGCTCTCTTCTGTCTTGTGGGTTTGAGGAACTGAACTCAGACTTACCAGCAAGCGTCCTCATCTGCCGTCATAGTTAGCTTCAGCTGTCCACACCTGAGGAAAGGAAGCTTGGACTGAGGAGCTGCCTGTGGGGCCTTTTCCTGATTGTGAGTGTAGGCAGGTCCAGCCTACTTTGGGTGGTCCCATCCCTAGACAGGTGGGCCTGGGCTGGATACGGTGACTGAATGGGAGCCTGGGAACAGACCTGTAAGCTAAAATAAACCCTTTCTTTCTCATTTTGCTTTTGGTTATGGTGTTAATCATAGCAACAGAAAGTGAACCAGGTCGCTCACTAAACCATCTCCCTGGTGATTATTTTAAATAGGATCTTACTGTAACCTACCTATCCTAGGTATTAGCTTCCATGGTCGGTTTGAAATGATTTTTTTTTTTGTTTGTTTGTTTGTTTTTTTCAAGACAGGGTTTCTCTGTGTAGCTTTGGTGCCTGTCCTGGATCTCGCTCTGTAGCCCAGGCTGGTCTCGAACTCAGAGATCTGCCTGCCTCTGCCTCCCGGGTGCTGGGATTAAAGGTATTAAAGGCGTTAAAGGTGTGCGCCACCGCCGCCCAGCTGAAATGACCTTTTAAAAAATTGTGTGTGTGTTTGTTTTTAAGACAGGATGTAGCTCTGGCTGGTCTAGAACTCACCATGTAGACCAGGCTAGCCTCAAAATCACAGATCTTCCTTCCTTTGCCTCTGCCTCCGTGGTGCTGAGATTGAAGGCATGTACTACCACACTCACTTGGATCTTTTATTCTTTGCTATGCAAAGGATGGTCTCCTGGGGGCGTGGACAGGGTAGGCAAGTACCAAACACAGAACCACTGAGAGGTGACTCTTACATAGCCTTTTTTTTAGAAATTTAGTTTCCAGGGGCTGGAGAGATGGTTCAGAGGTTAAGAGCACTGGCTGCTCTTCCAGAGGTCCTGAGTTCAATTCCCAGCAACTGCATAGTGTCTGGCATGCACGCAGGACACTGTATATATAATAAGTAAATCTTTAAAAAGAAATGAATTTAACTAAAACCAGGCACCTTTAATCCCAGGATTCAGGAATCAGAGGCAGACTCTGAGCTGGAGGCCAGCTTGGCCCACACAGCTAGACTATGACTCACAAGTGGGTGTGAGTGCTTCCTGCTGTTGCAGAGAACCTGATTTTGGTTCCCAGGGGACACTTTGAGGCTGCTCAGAACTGCCTATAATTCCAGCTCCAGGGGATCAATGCCCGGATGGGTACATGCACACCCACAGTATACATCATACAGACTCGCATAAATGAAAGAAAAAAAAAAAACAAAAACAAACTGTAAGCCTGGCCTTCCTTGTTTCAGGTCCTGCTGGCTGGGCTCTCTGTACAAAAGCAAGCGCTTCCTTTAAACAGCCCTCTTTTTCTTTTGTCTTGTTTTTAAAGATTGCTTTTGTCTTTTTCAAGATGGTCTCACTATGTTGCTCTGGCTGTCCTGGAATTCACGAAGATCTGCCTGCCTCTGTCTCTTGCTCTTTAGGTGTCTCTCTTGTATGTTCAGACAGCTTTTTTTTTTTTTTTTTTTTTCTACTTATATCCAAAGATTCTGTGAGTGTTGGAAGATTTTTTTAAACTATTGGTATGTGTTTAAAAAGTAAGCTTACTTTACGACTTTAAAATCAGCGCTGTGGCACTGTGCAACCGAGCGAGACCATGTTCAAAAGTGCAAGCGGGCTCAGTAAGTATACACAGTGATTGCTGCTCAAGTATGAGGACCTAAATTCGGGTCCCTAGCACCCACATGAGAAGTGGAGGGAAGGCGCACGCACACTTGGGGATCTTAGTGCTGGGCGGCAGGGAGATGGGGCCCACCTGCCTGCTCAGCAACGAGGAGAGTGTTCAGCTCAAAAGCTAAAGGTGGGGAGTCAGACCCGACTGCGAGCGAGCGCTGCTCTGCACCGCGCCGGCACACACCGCGCGGTAAAGGCGGACTGTTCCGGCGGCCACACAAGTCAGGCGCGCTCCTCCAGGCCGAACGCGGCCGCAGGCCCCGCCCCATGGCCTGCCCCGCCCTTTCGGGCGCACCGGTTCCCACGGCGACCAGGCGCCAGGCTCCAGCAGCGGGTACTGAGCGGCGGCGGCGCCTTCATGAGCGGGGCGGGGGTGGCGGCCGGGGCGCGGCCCCTCAGCTCCGGGGCCCCAGGCTCCCGGGGTGCGTCCCGCCCACGCCCGCGCCCTCCCGTCGGCCCGCAGCACGCGGGGACGCAGCCGGCTCCGCTCGGGCTCAGCGAGGCACAGAAGCGGATCCTGGACCTGGAGAAGAGCCTGCAGTTCCTACAGCAGCAGCACTCGGAGACGCTGGTCAAACTCCACGAGGAGATCGAGCACCTGAAGCGGGAGAACAAGGGTGAGCCTCTGGGTGCTGGCCCGGCATTTACAGCCCGAAGGCCATCAACTCTGAACAGTCTTCGGGTGAGGGGAAGTTCGGGGCGCTTCTCTTCAGTGTGTCCTTTTGTGCCCCGCCCCCAGACAAACGCTGATCCTCTGTGCACTCTGCCCAGCGCAGTGTGAGGCCTACCCCGTTGTTTAAAACCGTTGCGGAAGTTAATGGTCACCAACTAAACACATGGGCAGGGGCTGGTCCCTTCCAGCGGGGCGCCCTTCATGCTCCCCACCAGGCTTGGCCTACTCAGAACTGGAGGCCTCTGTGCTGCTAGCACCTTAGCTAGGGCCCTCAACTTCCTCCCTCCCTGTGGCCTCAGTTTCTCCCTTTTTCTGGTACTGTTTTTTACCTGGAATGCCAAAGATTCTCTCACGGGGCATCTTATCTTCGGGCTCCCTCTCGATGCTTTCTTTGAGGCTCTCCCCTTGTCTCACTGACCAGCCCCATGTCACACACACCCTGTTGCCAGGGGCTCCGGGAAGGCCATCCTGCCTTCAGCAGCCCTGCCCCTGCCTGGCCTAGTGGATAGGTTCCTCACAGGTGTTGGGGATGACAGGGATCAGCCTGAGGTAAACGTTTGTTATTTTGGTGCTCTTACCCTGCGAGGAACACGTCCTGAACAGGACAATTCCACAGAAGAGCTGTTTATTAATATAGGATAGGAAGAGACAGACGTGACAGGCCTGTGTGAAACATACACGTGGTCAAGAGAAAAGGAAGAGACCTGTGCAAAATGGCACCGGCTTTTTAAAGTATGGGCCACGCATGCATACAGGACCGCATGTGGCTACTCCACGCATGTGTGTAGATTACGTGGCCGCTCTTTACAAAGCCATGCAAAGCCACGGAGTCCTAAGTCACTTGAGATGTTTTGACCCGGAAATGGCTATTTTGAACCGGAAATAACTACGCGGTGCGCCGGACAAGCCCAACTGTGTGGGCATGTTGTGACTTCATGTCAGTAAAGGCTTGGTGGGAAAAGCTCGTGGGGCCACACTTGCTCTCTGAGTGGCTGTAGATTTTAGATGTGGTAAGGAGTATTTACTTGCTTTCAGATCTCCACTACAAACTAATCATGAATGAGAAGCCTCAGAAAAAAGGTAGGACTCAGACGCCTGCTGGGAACTCAGGGGGACCAATTTTGGGCACTTGGACAGATGTCACCTTCCCAGCCACGGCTGGTTGGCTTGCTCCGCAGCAAAAGCACGAGGTCTGTGCAGTACAACAGTAAGGGGCTGCTGAGCAGAACTCCTGAATCAGGAGTGGCCCTTGTGGCAGCAGCCCCCATCTCCTGGACCTCATTACCCTGGTAGGTTGATGGCTGCTGTGGTGCCTGCCCCTGGGTCCCCAGCCCTGTGTCACTGATTCCTTACACTTGAGTGAGGTGTCTTTCTGCACATCCACTTTGGGGACTCCTTCCTGCCATCTCTACAGCAACCTTAGGGACCTGAGAACTAGCCAGTATTCAAAACACTTCATCCTTCACAGCCCAAGGGCACATCAGTTGAGTTCCTGGGTTCTCTTCTGTAATAAACTTTGAGGTCATCTGGTGATCTGTTAAACGTGTCTGCTTGGAAGCATCCCAGTCCTGGCATGCCCGGGCTCCCTCCTCGTGAAGACATGCCTACAGCAGGAGGTGGGAGGGCTTCTCCAGCAGGGCAGCATGACCTATTATGGTGTTTGAGCCCAGTGCAGCCCAGGTTGGTGGCCACACCAGTGCAGCTCCTGGTGGCCCTGGAAGAATGTAGAGGTGGGAATGCAGGCTGTGTCTGATCCAAGACCGGCCTCAGGACCTGCTGCTCCTTCAGTCACAGGCCCTCTGCTTTGCAACTGGCCCCTGCAGAAGCCTGTCCAGGGGTAACTGCTCCTGTGGGGGCTCATCTAGGAGTGTGGAACACAGCCCTGCCAGGTTTGGGGAGGCCCTGCTTAAGCATGGAGGGCCAGGGAGTGGGCAGCAGGTTCTCAGCTGAGCCCTGCATCTTCCCTACAGGCAGCATCTCCACATCCAGCCTTCAGTCCAACAAGTCTGCCTCCAACTCCATCACGTCCGGTGAGCCAGGGCCCCAGGCTGGGCAGTCTGGTCTCTGGCAAAAGGGGTGTGGCCCCAATATCCTGTGTACAGAAACAACAGAAAGGGGTCTATGGGCCAGGAGTCCTTGAGGGGAGGCTCTACTGAGGGGACAAAGCCTGGCTGTCAGTGTGGCACAGCCAGATGATGTAGCAGGCCCACCCGGGTAGGATAGTGAGTAGCTGTGTCATTAGCGGAGGAACAAGCCCCCCAGCTCATTTCCTTCTGGGAGGGTCGGTGCTCTGCCACAGTCCTACCCCTCTCCTCGCCTCCTACAGGAGGCTAGCCAACTTCACAAGCAAAAGCCCAATTGATCAGCGGGCCTTGGAAAATAAACACATGCAGGCCAGATCCCAGGCCCCCGCAGTTTCTTCTACCTGAAACAGAAGCCAGTGTCCACCACTGATTTTTCTGGCACGTTCAGCAGGCACCACCACAGTAACTTTACCCCTCTCTCTGCAGCCCTGTGGAAAGTGTTTCCCTCTCTCAGGGCGGTGGAGGAAACTGCCACAGGGTCAGGGCTTCTTGGGTACACTGGTTGATCCTAGAGAATGGGTCTATGACTTTTAAGGCCTTTTGTGATGGCCCTGTTGGTGTGTCCTGCAGCCAACTCACAAAGCAAGACCAGGCCCCAGCCCAGCTCCTTCAAGAAGCAAGAACTGAAGTCTGATGCCCTCCAGAAGACAGACCTGGAAGAGCAGTCACTCAGCAGCGCCGCCCTGTTCCACAGCAGCAAGCTGGACAGAGTCCCTGAGGCGCAGGGGCAGGCCAAGTACGGCCTGCTTACACCCGAGGACCAGGCCTGCACCCCAGGGGCCCCAAGCTTACCCTTAATAGGTTTCCATCCTGGGACCAGCAGGCTGCCTTGTCTCCATCTGCTGGGACCTGACTCCATTATGATGAAAATGGGCTCCAGGGAGCAGGCAGCTGCCAGGCTGTTGTCCACCTACTGGGCACTACTTTCTTCTCTCCCCTGGGGGTCCTGCAGAGACCCCTGGCTGACCTCACCTACAGGGGACCAGTGGAAACCCCTAAATTACTGTTTTCTCAGAGAAGAGACAAAAAGTGATTTGGCCTCCTAATTAGTTTGCCAGAAAGTGGGTGGGGTGGGGGACCAGGGTCTTAATGTGCTGCCCTGGCTGGCCTGGAACATACTCTGCGGGCCTTTACCGGCCTCTGCCTCCTGAGTATGAGGATCACAGGTGTGCACCGCCACACCTGGCTGTGACCAAGTATCTGGTCAGTCCACCTTCTCTGAAGCCCCAACTCCTGGAACCACCTTGGGCAAGAAACATGCTGGGTGGGGTCATCTGGCAGCTAGCTAGTTGCCCCCTCAACAGGTGGGAGAAGAGAGACTTGGGTCCTAGCTGGCTCCAGAACACCCTGGCAATGGAAATGGACCTCTTCCACACTGGCAGGCATGGGTGCTACCCCAGGGAGGTTGTGGGGGGTTGGCTAGACCATTCCCACAGGTTGCCTCTGGGTTGCTGTAATGTTTCAGAGACGAGGATGCAGAGGCTTCTAATTCTGGGGTCACGTTGCTAGGGGGCATCCATGGCCGGCAAGGGACAGGGGTGGCCCCCTTACTGAACCTGCCCCCGCACCTGCGCAAGCCCACCACAGTGCAGCAGTGTGAGGTGGTCATCCGTCAGCTGTGGAACGCTAACCTCCTGCAGGCCCAGGAGGTGAGGCCCTGGGCAGGCACATGACCCTGCATGCCAGTGGCATGGGACACTGTACCCACCACGTCTTTCTCTGTCTTTCAGCTACAACACCTCAAGTCACTCCTGGAAGGGAACCAAAGGTCCAAAGCTGCAACTGAGGAGGCTGGGCTAGGCTCTCCAAAGTGAGTGCCTCGTGCCCGGAGCGCCCTGCCCCAGCCCAGAGGAGGCGTGAGGTGGGCCTCACGGCTAACTTCCTTTCCCAGGGACCAGGAGTCCATGCAGTTCCCCAGGGTCACTGCCAAGGGCCTCTCTAAGAAGTGGTGAGTTCCAGTCACAGGGAGTGGGCGCCCCACAGCTTGGTGGCACAGACACGAGGGTAAGGCGTCCAGAGGAAAAGCCAGGCAGGCTCTGCTCCCAGTCTAGCCCCTGGTCCAGGGCACCCTTGAGGCAGCTGGCAGCCACTTGCCCTGACTATCCTTTCCTCCACCCCAGCCTAATTCTGAGCCCAATGCCTGCAGCAGAGCGTGCCATCCTGCCTGCACTGAAACAAAGCCTGAAAAACAACTTTGCTGAGCGGCAGAAAAGGCTGCAAGTAGTGCAGAGCCGGCGCCTGCACCGCTCTGTGCTGCTGAACCGGCGCCCCGGAGCCCGGCCGTCATCTCTTGACAGTGGTTCACACCAACCCTACTTTTCAGCCACACGAAATTCCAAGACAGACAGAACCCATGACAGATAAAGTACTTGCTCTCAGAACTGAGGAAACTGTCTATTTCTTCTATTTTACTAGTCCTGCATTTATGCAAATGCACATTATAAAATGTTATTCTACCTGTTGACTGAAAATAAAAATTGTTTCTCCAAGTCATAAGCCTCCTTCCTTTCAGCTGTCAGGTGTCCCTGCTGCTCTGGAAGTGCCCTCCCCGGGTAGCCAAGGCTGGTACATCACCCTGAGATGTGTCTCGTGGCACTCCGGGGCAGCTGACTTTGTTACTTGACTGGCCTGAGGGCTGCCTTCTAGGTACATGGATATGACTGAGAACCAGACACTGTCCTGTGCTGCCTGGACACCAGTCAGGCTGGGCTGAGCTGCTTGAGGGCTCACAGGTCCACAGCTGAGGGAAAATTGTCCTCTCCAGATCACACTACCCCAGACCAGCAGCTACCACCTGGAAGTGGCCAGCTTGTGCCTACTCCTGCCCAGCTGCACAGACCTCACACCACCACTGCTCACTGCATTACTCTCAGAACTAGACTGGGGCCCAGGCCTGAATCAGGATGCGATGTCAGAATGTGGATGAAGTCCAGGGTTTCCCAAGATGGACAGCATCCCCAGCAGTGGGCCCAGACTCACAAAAAGGTGTAGATACAGTAAACTCCTGACAAACACAGGAATAATAAATTTATTATAAGAATCATATAACAGAGTAGTGCACATATAAAAAGGGGGAATTTCTTCTCATCAGCGTGCTGCCCACTGCTGCCCAGTGTGGCAAGTGCCTTATAGCAGCACACTGCAGGAAGCCCAGACTCGTGGCGGACAGAGTAAGAACATGGTGTCTGAGGCTGTGGGTCCCAATGACAGGACCTGACTAACCACTCAGGCCTTCAGCCAAGAGTGGCACAGGAATGTCAGGGACAGCCCGACCCCAGCTGGCCCTCCTCCTCAGAACACTGTGAGGAAACCATGAAGCTGAGATTCTGCTGGTGGCAGAGAACCTACTGGCCTTCCCTTCAGACTAAACCTGTGCCCCAGATTCACAAATATCCCTGTGATGTGCCAACATGCCTTCTGAGGGCTGTGACTGGGGTACTGTGTGTACAGGGAGGGTTTCCTGTGTCCCCCACATTCTCCAGACACAAGTACAGTGCACTGTGACAGAGATGCTTAGATGGGACCTGAGTTCTCATGCTGCTGTGTGGACAGAGTCCAGAAAGGCTGTGGAAGTGTGGGGCCTGACTTCTGGAAGAAACCAATGGAAAACCTTCCTGGGAACAGCCCAGACCCTTATGCAGCCAGCTCCACAGCTACCTGCTCAATACTGCACAAGCATGGGAAGACATCTGCCAGGTCCCCAAGATAGAAGGTGAAAGCGGGAAAGCTAACCTAACCCAGGCCCTCGAAGAAGCCAACACTAGGAACGTCTGGTAGGCGGTGTGGAGTCTGCAGCCAGAAGGGCTGCCAGCAGTCCTGAAGTTCAAGTTCGCTAGGCAGCTGAGAGGCAGGCCTGGTGGATGCTCTGGGCCCAGGTGTTGAGCAGGGCTGTGACTGAGTGCTTGTCGGGGAGCTGCAGCAGCCTGGAGGTCATGCACTGGTGCACTGATTGCAGAAAGGGGTTGGCATCTGCAACACAGCGGCAGCAGCAGCCCTGAGTGCCAAGCCTGGTGAGGCAGCAGTCACCTGGCCAGCTCTTGCATCACCTCTGGGAAGGGGTGCCACCCCTCAGTCCCCTGCACTCCACTTTCAGTTAAGAACTGGAATTCGTATGGGGTCTGGAGGCCCAGACGGTCCCTGCTGTGTGCCAGCAGATCATTAGGTACTGTTCCCACCCCAGGGGTCACCCTGTAGAGCTCCAAAGGAGTATCATGAACTTGACTGCCCTCCTCCACTTGACAGTGCCCTGGAACTGTGGGCAAGGGACAGAGGGCAGAGTGGCCCTCTATCTCTAGGCAACTGCTGTCCAGCCTACCCTGCCCACTGGGGAGATGGGAGGCATCTTTCAGCTGTATGCCCAGAGATGACCCCTGCTGCCTTGGTTTCTCTGGGTTCACCCACCGTACTGCCACTGACGGTCGATCCACATTGGGCTCTGAGCAGGGTAGTCAGCAGGCACACTGAGCTCCAGTGGTGGCACACTGGGGAGGTCCTTGTCATCTGCGACACAAAACTATACATATGACCTGGCCAACAGCCTGGCAAGCACCAACACAACCCTGCCCACCTCATCCATGCTCCTGAAAGGGCTCTCTACCCTGCACAGGGTTCCACCGAAGCCTGCTGCAGACCTAGAGGCCTCTTAGCTTCTCAGGCTCTAAAGCAAGGAAACACCTTGGGCAGACAGGAGCCTGCTAATCTTTTCCCCGGGACCGCTAGCAACCATAGCTACTTTTGTGGAGAAAGACAGGTGAGTGGACTCGGGCTAGATGATCTAGGGAGCTGGGGCATGAATGAGAAGAGAGGCTACAGCAGAAGTAATGGCGGAGTGAGTGAGCAAGTGTGAACCTGAAGGCCCCGGAGAGCCCCAGCAGGGATGGCAAGCCACCCCACCCCCAACCCCGGACACTCACCCAGCTTGCAGATCAGGTGGACAGTGCCATTGTTGCTGCAGTGAGAAGGGTCCAAGTTCACCAGGAACTTGGGGTCCAACCTGGCCACTTCACCTTGCAGCACATTGGGGATGCTCTGGTGCTCTTCCTCCTCAAATCTGCGCTTCCGGGAACACACCACTGGGGACCTGGAGGAGGGGACCGAAGTGATTATGCAGATGTCACACAGCCTCTGGCCTGCTGCTTATCACTAGGCCCAATCTGGAGGTACGTACACGATAGGTGGGCCGTGGATGGCCATCATGGCTGGCACGAACGTGCGGTACAGGGAATGGTTGAAGACAGGTGAACGGATGTTGGCCAGAACTGCGTCTAGGAGTGGCTGGCACAGGTCCTGCTGTTTGGTTGGAAGAACTGGTGGTGGTGGGGGTGTGGGCTAGAGACAAGTTAGGTGGAAAGGGTCAGTGGCCTGGGCTCAAGGCCTCACCATTCTGAGGTATCTTCCAGACCCCAGGGTCCCCAACAGCCTGTACCCTGGCAGAGTGCAAACAATGGTGACTGTTTCTGAACATATTTCCAGCCTCCAGCCTCACTCCTACCCCAGGGCCCTCATCCTCAGGCCAGGGTCTGAACAGAATGGCAGACACAGGGGGACAGAGGTAAGGATTCGTGGCAAGAGTGACTTCTCCCTTCCTTGCTCCACTGGGTAGAATTTCCAGATCAGATCTGGTCCGGTCCTTGACAGTGCTAACTCCTGACCATAAAGACTCCTTCCACAGGGTGGGCCCTTGGGATCTGCTCACCACCGCCATGTCGTTCTTGAGTTTCTCCAGGGCAATCTCACACTTCTGCAGGGTCTTCAGGGGACACCTGGGGAGAGGGCACATGATCTGACACTGTGGAGGGCCAGAGCAGGTGACTCTTGGGTGCTGGTCCCTATCACCATCCAGGTAGCCTCAACCCCTGGACACCACCACAGGAGTCCCAGCCCTCTAGCTTCTTCCAGAACAGACCCAGCAGGTCTCAGTCTCACCCAAGTCAGCTCTTGCCCCATCTTGGCCCTGTGGCTTGAAGGATTCCAACCTTCAAGGAGCTCCAACAGGTCCCACCCAGCAGTGACTACAGACAACTGGGAGAATCCTCCTGAAGGACAGTGGAGCCTACGGTGAGCTGAATTGACACTTCGGCAGGTGTGGAGACACATCCATGTGCAGTCCTGAACACTGCTGTGTACAGCACCCTGCGGTGGCTGGTGGCAGAAGAAGTTGGAAGCCAGGCAGCCCAGGGTCAGCCATGAGCTTCTCATAGGCCCTATTGGGTTCATCTTTACAACTAGTGCACACGGCTGGGCCGACAGCATATGGGTGAGACGCAGCAGTCCACCGAAGGCTGACTCAGCCAACCTGTCATGGGTAGCTGAAGGTGGGGCCACCATGAACCAAGCTATGACAGTCTCCAGTGGAAGTGTGAGGTGCACGAACCCCTGAACAGGGTTGAAAGGTGGGTGCTGGGACAGTGTAGATAGGGTTGAAGTTTCAGCACACATCTAATTGTGAAGTTATCCGTGCTTCAAGTACAGCCCAGAGTGCTGGACTCTTTGTAAAGCCACACTGTCACCAAGTCTTGGGGACCCTCTGTGAGCCGTGGGTCAGCACAGTCCTGCCCAAGGCCCCAGAGCAGTGCTCACCGCTTAGAGGGGTCAGTGAGAATGTCCAGCAGGCTCTTCATCTTACTTAGGTCCTTTTTCCTGTCTGGGGAGGAAAGGGGACATTCAGAAGCAGGCCCTGGATGTCCCGGCCTGCCCTGGCCTGGGCCAGCCTACCTTCATTCTTGTCGATCTTGTTGATCATGCGCCGCAGGGGCTCGATGTACTTGGACAATTGCTTCAGCTTGTCCAGGTACTGCTGCTCTTCAGCCTGGCTGGAGCCGGCTGGGCTCATGACCGAGCTGGGGTTCACTGTGGGGACAGGATGCGTAAGATGGATGGTACCGCAGCAGCTCTGAGGGTCCCTTGAGACCTTTACACAACTTGAGACTCGAGAGGGAAGGGGATTAGGCACCTTGTGGAGTTGTCCACCCAGCCCAGGCCCAACTTACCAGGGGTGTTTAAAGGTCCAGGAGAGGGGACGCTGAAGTTCTGTGGGGTGCGTGCTGTCACTGGGCTCTGAGAAGGCTGTGGTGAGGGGCTAGGCAGGAAGCTGCTGGGGGATGGGGCAGGGCCAGAGCTGCAGCCAAGTGAATAAAAGAAGGTCTGAGCCCAGAACACCATGCCAGCTGAGGCCCAATGGGGTGAAGGGAGGGTGGGGCTTGTGTGCATCCCCAGCACCCTACCTGACATTGGAGTTGGGCTGTGAGCCAGGCTGTGGGGATGGTTGCGGGGGAGGGGGCATCGACTGTGGGGTCTGCACCTGCTGGCCCGGTGATGGTGAGGACAGCATGGTGAGGCTGCTCTGGCCGACCTGGAAGTGGAAAGACTTAGCCAGCTCCATGCTGCACACACATACCAAGCACCCATTGCTCTGACGTCCTATCTTATCCATCCTTCTTCTCTTCAAGATGCTACACACCCAGGCACAAGCTTCTCTGGGTGTACATAGCACATGTTATCCAAGAGGCTGGAGGAAAGCCAGGTGGGTAGCCTGGCTCCTTGGTGGGGCCCATGAGGATTTCAGGGTTCTGGGCTGGGACAGCTGTGGTAATGGCTTGCTTCTCAAGCATTGGTGTATAAGGAGGGAGCCTAGGAAGGCCTTACGCTCTGTCATATTCTGCCTGGAAACACTCTCTGAGAGCTAGTGAAGACTGGAGACAGTCAGTCACCTTCCAGTCTTACTCTAGCTCCAAGGACAAGGCCTTGGACAAAGTGGCTCTGTGACCTGTACAGATGCTGGAGGTACTGAGGACGCACATGCATATCTATTGTACTACACTGCTGCCAGCACCTCTGGCTGGCCTGGCAGAGCCTACTTGAAGGAATGAGTGAGTTGTGTCAGAGACCACTGGGATCAGAGCACCATTGCTTCAGAGGCTTGGCTCTGTCCAGAGGCGTCTGCCCCCTGCCGTCAATGCACACTTGGACAAACAGACACAGGCTGACAGCAGCACCGTGAGCACCAGGGCCACCAATTGCATCTAAGGACTCCAAGGACTGAAAACAGAACCCCTCAAAGGGAGCAGGATGTGTGTGTGTCCCACTTCTCAGCAGAGACACGCAGGATGGCAGTTCTAGATGGAGAGACAGCTGCCTGTTGGTCTCTTGCTATCCTGGGACACCCTGGAGGCCATACCATCTTGAAAGGACCCAAGTATCCAGGGGAGTACCTCTTATACCCAGTCAATCACTATGCACCAAGCACCCCCACAGCCTGCTTCTCGTGGCTCACAGGCCAGCCAGTTCTGCAAGGCACCAAGTCAATCTGGTGCCTTTCCCAGTTTACTAGACACTGATGCCCATGGGGGTCACACCTCCACACCTTCCCACACCACCTCTGCCACATCACAAGGATTGCTGGGTAAAGATTACTGTCTGTGAGCAGGCTCTTAACTTCTCAAATTGGGAACAGGCGCAGATCCAACACGGAAAATGATACTTGCACTTCTCATCTGTCCACCCATACCGGCCAGGCCAAGGACAACATGGGGCATGGCAGGGTAGCCTGCTTGGCCATCTCAGAACTAAGCTTACAGACCCAAGTTCAGTTCCTAGAAACCACCTGGAGCAGCTCACAACCACCTATAATTCCAGCTCCAGAGGATTCAATGCCACCTTCTGGTTTCTGTGGGAATTGCCCTTACATGTACAAACTCCCACACAGATACACACACATAAACATAATTAAAAAAAAAAAAAAAAAAGATGGCCCAGACAATGGTGTCACTCTGTGACCCTGCATAGTGGGGAGCAGGAGAGCAGATTCAGGCTCCAGCCTTCCTCTGAGCAGATTCACCCTGCTGTAAGGTCAGAGTTGGGCTGGGTGGACAACATGCAGGTCTTTCCTCTGAGCACCCAGCACACCTGTGGTGCTGGGCTGCATTAGGAATCTACGGACACCAGGGCAGGTACAGGTTACACAGACCATAAAATTTGCTTGGAATCAACCCTGTACTATCAAAGTCCCAGAACCACACAGTTCCATGCAGACTACAGATGCTACTGGAAAAGGCTGTGGTCCAAGCCCTGCCCTGTTGGCCAGGCCTTCCATCCAGTGGGTTCTTGCTCTTCCCATGTTCCCAGAGACCCTGGAATCCCTTCTCTTTCTCTGTCCCATCTGTCCACCTGCCCTTGACACTGGCTGCAGCAGCTAGCCCTGGTGGCTGTTCCTTGGCCATAGTTGACTACATGGGACAGTCAGGTGCCCAGAGGGCCACAGGACTGGACAAGGCCACACAGTAGGAAGAAATCTCCCAGTTCATGTCCCACCTTAACACTCACACTCCCACACAGGCCACACTTGACACCTTCTGCCTTTGTTGAGGACACAGCAGAGGTCAAAGCAGTTATCCCAAGTTATAATACAGGGTCTATGGCATGAAGGAGCAACAGTCAGTGGAGCATGGGGACAGAGAGGCTTCCAATGTAGAGAAAACCCCAGGACCTAGCCAAAGGGTCAGCCTTTGGGGACAAGAGTGTCTCTCTCCTATTGGGAAGCCTGGACACCAGTGTCATGATTCTTCTCCCTAACACAGTCTAAAAACTTCCTCTTCAAAGTCTCCAGAGTCCAGACTGCACTCAGCCTATTTACACACAAGGCTCTTCCTGAACTACCTAAGTGGCATGTGCCCCAGCAAACTTCAGCATTTTACCAGGTCTGGAACTCCCAGAAGATGACCCAGTATGGGTCAGCCTGGATTCTCTGGCTGCCCCAGGGCAGGGCAGCTGGCAGGCCCCAGAGGATGGGAGGCAAGAGAAAGATTTCTAACAGGAAGGAAGCCAACCAAGGACGCCCTTTCACTTCCATAATTTGGAAACTCCAGACCCTCAAAAAACCTTCTAGGAGTCAGTGCCAAGTTGCTTGTCTTTGTCACCAGCTACATCCTGTACAAAGGAGCAGCCCAAAGACTATCTCTAGTCAGAAGTGACCTAGCAAGGAGCAAAAGTGTGGGGAAGAACCAGAGAGAGTGCTGTTCCTGGGCTTCTGCTGTCAGGGAAGGGGCCTTTTATGGGAGAGGGAGGGATGGGATGAACGAGACGAGACACGGACATTGGCTGTGCTCAGGCCACATTCTTAGTCCAGGGATGGGCATGTCACAGGTGCTAACAAAACCCAAAGTGGCACCTGAGGCAGAGCTTCTGATAGACCCTTGTGCACCATCCGTCACTTGCATGGAACGCAGTGATCAGTGAGGTAACTTACTCAAGGTCTCACAGGGAAAGCCCAGGCACCGTAAACATGGTACTTCGGCAATGGTAACAGCCTGCTAGGTACAGCATGTGGGAACTACTCAGCATGGCTGGGTCAGAAGGAAGAACCTGGGTAGACTTCTGAAAAAACACAGGAGGTCAGAGTGACCACAGTTGGGAAGGGAGGCTAATCAAAAGGGCCACAGAGAACCTGGAGACAGGCTTTTCTCCACTGACCTCTCTCTCTTAAGTGTTCTTGGGGTCTTTATCCTCTGAGTAAAGCAAGCAAAAATGAATGTGCTTTAAAAAAAAAAAAAAAAATCAAACCAGCTGGGCAGTGGTGGCGCACGCCTTTAATCTTAGCACTTGGGAGGCAGAGGCAGGCTGATCTCTGAGCTTGAGGCCAGCCTAGTCTAAGGGAGTTCCAGGACATAGAGAAACACTGTCTCAAAAAAGTTTTTTTAAAAAAAAAAACAAAAACAAACCAAACCAAAGCACCACCTTGCCTTAGACCCTCTGGCCACACGGTACTGCTCCAGATTCCTACAGCTGTTGTATTTGTTGTCAACACACTAGCCCACAGCTGCATGGACATGTCCCCACCTGCCAGCACCCACAGGAGGGTAATGGGTGAGTCTGGGTGGATAGCCTAGTCAATCACACCACAATGTTCTATGAGGGCAACCCAAAGTTTTCCAGGTGCCTTTTGTGTTAACCTTTATCTGTTCTTCTCTCTTCCCTCACTTCCTTGCCTTCTGGGGTTAAGAGAAAGGATGAGGCCCAGGACAGAACCTGGTCCAAGAGATGCACTCAGGAGAGAGAGCAAAGCTGTCAAGAGCAGCAACAAAAGCAGGGCTGAGGGTTCTGAGGAGACTTGACTGACAGGACTTGAGTCCCGATCCCTAGCACACTACCTCCCGGCCCCTTTCCACTTGTAAGAGGAGCCACAGTGTGAACGAACATATACACAAAAGAACCTTGCTCAAGCTCTGACATGCATCCTCAATAAATCAGGACCTTCCGTTTCTACAGAAACAGTCTTCTGTTAAGTCATTTACCCCCACAGTTCCACCTGACTCTGGACCTAATGCACCTGGACCATACAACTTAACAGCAGTGAGCACGTCCAATGTGACTGGTACCACCGAGGATCTGGATGCTTGGTGGGAACTAACAGCTGCACACAGTACGACAGCATAGACAGCAGAGTCCTAGAAAGCCACATTATTTGTTTTCCTTTGAGATCGAGTCTCATGTAGCACAGGTTGGCTTCAAACTCACTTCAAGAGTTCTAAAATTTCCGCCACTCTCAATTTTATACATGTAGCTTGGTGATCAAACCTAGGGCCTTGTGCATGCTGGGCAAGTACTCTGCCAACTTGACTCCATCCCCAGCCCATCAGTTCACTCGATCATGGAAACAAAGTAGTGTGACAATTTTAAAGTAAAGAGAAAGTTCCTCAAGAAACTTCAGCAAGAGCTGAGCATGGTGGTGCACGCCTTTCATGCCAGCACTTGGGAGGCAGAGGCAAAGTCAGGTAGATCTCTGAGTTCGAGGTCAGCCTGGTCTACAGAGTAAGTTCCAGGACAGCCAGGACTACACAGAGATACCTAGTAGGTTGCTACACAGGCTACCCTGTCTCAAAAAAAGAAAGAAAGAAAGACCAGCAAGCAGGGCTTGGCCTCAAGCAAAATTTAACATTTGTGTTACTGCTTTGAAAGCCACCATGAAGGACGTCACTGACAAAGAAAGGAGGTATGTTTCATGAAGGTGCTCAGAAGAAACCCAAGCTTTTGGGCCGAGCCCTACAAAGCCCGATCTGTAAATACCTGTGCTGTGGGCTGTCCGCCCAAAGAGATGGAGCTTGACGGGCCAGCAGACATGGTGGAGGTGGGCGGGAACCGGGCTCTTATGTGCATCCCGCCTTGGGCCAAGGCTTCAGCAATCATCTTTGAGGACAGAGGGACAACAGACAAAGTAATTGCAACCAGAACTGCAGTGCATGGCAGGTGAGGGTGTGTGCAGCCTCATGGAGTGGGCACAGAGGTGAGGCCCCTTCAAATGACCCAGATGTGTGGGGTGCTTGAGGACATGTTCAAGCACACATCTCTGACTCAGGGAAGCACCTAAGTCGAGAGGTACCAAGAATGTAAGCCAGACCCTCTATGACAGAGTCCTGGACAACCTCTGAACCACAGGCAGAACAGACCCACCCTATGGCCTGGGGTGTCAGAGCCAGACTGCTCAGAGGGCAGCTTAGGGAGACCAAGTTCTTGGGACAAACTTGGGAAGAGGACATGTCAGCCAGGCTGGCAGAGGACAAAGTTAGATGGCACAGGAGCAGCGACCTGCTCAGCACAGCATCTCTTCCAGGTCTACCTGGAGCTCACAGCACACTTATGTTCTGGAAGTGTGGAGGAATGGGGGAGGGGAATGGCAGGAGAGCCTAAGATGAAGGGCTCTCCACAGGGACATAAAAACAGCTGTAGGGTCAGGAGCTTCGAGGATCACAGAAACCTTTCCCTGGGTCAACTTCTGTTTCTTGAGTCACACAGCTAGCCAAGTGCAGGCTATCACTGTCATGGCTTTGGGGCTGGCTGTCCTTACTCTGTGTTCTGAAGTAAGGATGGAGTCCAACCTAACTCCTGGAAAGCAAGGCCTACATGCAATCAGCACGTCACACACTAGAGCAAAATGACACAACCTGGTACAGAAGGTCCTATCCACTAAGACAAAACAAACCAAACCCAGTGACAGATGTGAGAGGATCACTTCAGCCCAGGAGTCAAGAAATGAGCAGGGGCATCGTGGTAAGACCCCAGAGCAGGGTGGTATTGTAGATGATTCCATCTGTGCAGCAGAGGGAGCTAGAGACAAGGCTACAGAACAGGCCTGTTAGGACCCTGTGACATCACACACAGGGGGCGCGCTGCAAGCACCACTCCTGCTACAGCCAAACCCACCCACTGGTCCTGATGGGGCTGTCCAACCAGGAGGTTGTCCCGAGCAGCTCATCCCCCAACAGGTCAGGGGCAGACAATGTTTGAGGGTCCTCTGCCTGCACTGGGGGAGGAGGAGATAAAGGTGATCGATTTCAGGGTTCGGATAGAACTGGGGGGGTCACTTAGGGAGGTCCATTCACAATCAGTGGCTCCAGTGCCATCTCAGCACTCCTTCCAAATGACAGACCACCTAGAGGAAAGCCACGTGACGTGGGAGGTGCCACTTGTCTCCAGAAACAAGAAAAGCCATAAGGAAGGAAACATTATGGACCTTCTGGTTGGTTTTCTTTTTATTTAATTTTTAATATTTTAAAGATTTAGTTTATGGTTATGAATCTTGCCTGCATGTAATATATGTGCACCATGTACATGTCTGGTACCTGCAGAGGTCAGAGGAGGGCGTTGGAGTCCCTGAAACTGGAGTTAAAGATTGTTGTGAGCCATCATGTGGGGGCTGGGAACGGAACCCAGATCCTCTGGAAGAGCAACAAGTGTTCTTAACCCCCAAACTGTCTCTCCAGAAGACTTACGTTATTTATTTTTAAGGACTTTTTTTTTCACTTCCTGTGTAGAGTGTTTAGCCTGCATGTATATCTGTGCACCATGAACATGCAGCATCCTTGGAGGCTGGAAGAGAGTTAGTTACACATGGTTGTAAGCTATATACATGGGTGCTGGGAACCGAATCCAGGTCCTTAACAGCAGTCAGTGCCCTGACTGGTTTTCTTTATGAGGAACTTCTAACAAGGAGAGCTTATTTTCTTCCAGGCAAAAATCCAGGGGAAGCACTGTAAATATTCATAGGATCAGGAGCGGCCACCAAGTGCACCTTACTGTCCACGATCCTTTCTCTATTTCTCAACCCACTGCTACCTGCAAAGGAATTCTAACGAAGACTGAGCAGTCAGTCCAGGTCCCCGCTGTGGCCACAGTACAGGAGGCTGAGAGACACAAAGGCCTCTGGGTCAAGGTTTGGTCAAAGATCAATTCTCAGTCAGTTATACTGTGTGTGCACACAGGACAGATGTTTGTCCCCTGAACTGTCTCAGTTTGATATGATTAGAACAGAAAGTGAGGAGACCAATGTATGGGAAATAAAGACAGTCTCTGCTCTGCTTTTACAGTGGACCCCAGGAATGCCATCGAAGGAGACAGATAAAACAAACAGCACAGGGCCAGGATCCGTCCAGAACACTCACTCCAGGCCAAGAGTCCTGCCACCATACCTGTCACCTGGCACTAGTAGACTCTTTCCAGGATACCTCTGCTACCGAGGGCACACTACAGGAATGAAGCACGACTGCCTACTTGGGGCCTCCATGCCAACAACTTTCACAGGGCTGGGTGGTGGCCTGTTTTGTGGCATGTGGCAGTTCACATGCACAAAGCTGCAACAGGTGCTTTCTTCATCCTGACAATTCTAATATATGTCTTTGAGTGCTGTGGACACCGCTCTGTATAAATAAAACACTGATTGGCCAGTAGCCAGGCAGGAAGTATAGGTGGGACAAGAGAGAAGAGAATTCTGGGGGGTGGAAGGCTGGGGCAGAGAGATACTGCCAGCTGCCACCATGACAAGTGAGATGTAAGGTACTGGTAAGCCAAGAGGCACATGGCAAATTATAGACTAACAGAAATGGGTTAATTTAAGATAGAAGCTTGCCACAGCCATACAGTTTATAAGTAATATAAGCGTCTGAGTGATTATTTCAGATGTGGGTTGTGGGACCACGGGGGCTTGGTGGCACCTGGAGAGAAGATCTCCTACATTTGAGCTCCTGATTAATTAGATAACAGGCCATGCTGTGCAAGAGCCCTCAAAGCCACCCTGTGACTCACTCCTGAAAAGCTACTAAAAAACTCCAATAAGGCTGCCCAGGAGTCTCTGCCTGCAGAGGGTACACTCTGATCTCGAATCACAAGTCTTTTGAAGCTTGGCTGTGGGCTGAGGCCAGTGGCAGAACACTTACTTGCTTATCATGCTCCAAATTTTCTTTTTGTTTTGTTTTGTTTTTCAAAATGGCCACACCTGGCACCTGGCCATTTTGTTTTTGAACTCTTTTTTTTTTTTTTAAACTTGCTTATTTTTATATTATGAGCATTAGTGTTTTGCCTGCATGTATGTCTTTGTGAAAGTGTTGAGTCCCCTGGAACTGGAGTTACAGATAGGTGTGAGTTGCCATGTGGGGATCAGGAACTGAATCTGGGTCCTGTGGAAGAGCAGTCGGTGCTCTTAACTGCTGAGCCATCTCTCCAGCCCCCAAACAAATTTTTTAAAGCTCATTTCTCAGGTGGTACTACTGGACCAGTGTGTACAGAAGGGACCGTGTTAATTGTCAACGTGATGGTCTTTAGAATCACCAGGGAGACGAGTTTCCAATACTCCTGTGAGGGGTTATCTTATCAGGTTAACGGAGAGGGGTGGCCCCACTCCCTGGGCTGGGGCCCTGAACTACATAAACAGGAGAACAGAATCTAAGCGTAAGCATCCATTGCTCCCTGCCTTTGTTTTGTTTGCAATCAGGTCTCTCTCTGTAGCTGGAAGAGGTCCTGGAACTTGGCTCCCTGCCTTTGTTTTGTTTGCAATCAGGTCTCTCTCTGTAGCTGGAAGAGGTCCTGGAACTTGCTATATAGACAGACCAGGCTGGCCTTGAACTCAGAGAAATCTGCCTGCTTCTTCCAGAGTGTTGGGATTATAGTGTCCAGCACCATGCCTGGCTGCTCATTGTTTCCTGACTCTAAGGCTTCTGCAACCTTGACCCCACTGCTGTGGACTGGACCTTGAAAAACTCCTTCTCAACTTTCTTTGGTCAGAGCATTTCATTCCAGCAACAGGAAAAGTAACTGCTGTAGTATATGACCGCAGAAACTGGACATGGTCCCTCCTCTCTTTGATGTCCCAGTCGCCTCAAGTAGCAGCTCCAATCCACCACATGCTCCCTGTCATGATGCCTGCCCCAATACTGGCCCCAAAGCAGTGGAGTCAAGCCACTGTAGACGGAAACCTCCACCTGAGCCCAAATCAACTTTTCCTCTCTGCATCCATCATGTCAGGTATTTAACCACTGTGACAGAAAGCCAGCTAACACACAGCATGGAAAACATCATATAGAAACTGCACAGGGGCTGGGGATACAGATGATGGAGTGCTTACCTAGCACCCAGAAAGCCCTGGCTCCACCAAGCCTGCATACACTGAGTGTAGTGGTGCATGCCTAGAATCCAAACACATAGGCAGAAGAAGGTGGATGAGAAGTTCAAAGTCAGCCTCAGCAACATAGGAAGTTAAAGGCCTGCTAGGTCTTCCTGAGACCAACCCCAAATAAATAAATCTGCATAGACAATACAACTTCAGTGATATGAGAAAACCAGAAACAATACCCACTGTTTCCTGCTCTGGGTGCTTCTCTCATATCTCTCTCCAGTCTCTAGTTTCTCCAGTCATCACACTTTGTTGAGGTTCATACATCAGAGTACTACAGCCCTTTTCCTGACACTGAGGCAACCTAGATTTCAAAGATGCCTTGATTCCAGGGCCCTTCCCTTCAGGAGGGTCTATCATGCCCAAAGCCATGCAGCCATGCTCCTCTCCCCATACTACCAGAACAACGCAATGAGACCAGCCGAGTGGCCCCATAAAACTAATGCAGCAGGTAAATACAGAAGGTTGGGAGGAGGGTGGAGGGGACAGCAGGATACAAGTGATCCGTAGGAGAAATGGGAAAGGAGGGGCCCTTTAACGAGGAGGGAGGTGAAATAACAATAAAGATGTCTTTTCATACTATTAACTATGCACCTAAATAAATAAATAACCAGCTAACCCTCAAGCTAATTCTGTGCATAGACATACATAAGTAAAAAACACACACAAAGTTTTAGTGAACTTTTCTCATCAGGGCTAGCAGTGCTCCCTTTAAGACGCAAAGACCATGCTAACAGAACCCCAAGTGTAGACATGGGAAGCCCTCTTTTGAGTTGTTGGCCAGGGCTGTCCAAGAGACTCCCCAAACACACAGCCTATCGCTGTTGCCCTTGGTGTCCCCCCCCCCCCCACGCAGGGTGGGAAATGAGCCCCTATAGCTAAAGACACCATGCAGTTCAGAAACAGAGCCCACAGACCCAATTGGAAATGACCGGCATGTCCCTCCCTGAGGACTAGCTTTCACAGTACTAGGAAGCACCATGCACTCTCCTTCCAAAGAGGAAGGCAACCAATAGCCCGACCTGGCTATGATGCCCATGAACTGTATCAAGGACCAGCAGGGCAGGATGACCCTAGAGGGCAGCAGTGGCGTACACACCGACAGTAACCAACAACTCTCTAACTGGACAAGAGACACCTAACTGGAAACCTAGCGAAGTGTGGTCTACATCCCTCATCAAGCAAACTTCTCTTTGCAAGAGAGAGACCATTACAGAAAACAACAGCCAATCAAGACGCAGAGTCGAGCATCTACAAAATTCTCTCTCACCTACGGCTCAGGGAACACTGCAGAAGAATGGACACAGATTGTAAGAGCCGGAGGACCAGGAAATCTGCTGTGAGATTGTGCCTCCTAGCAACATCAGAAGCTACATCCCTAAAGTCTCACCAAGATGACACCAATGAGCACCCAAAGTGCACAGGGAAAAGCCTATGAAGCTTCATCCCTACACAGAGGCGACTAAGGAAAGCTGGAAGCAGAAGAGGTGCTCTCCCCAGGAAGAGCACACCAACTGGTTGTCGAGTGCTAAACCATCCGCCCCGGAAACATACAAGTAACATTATATGGACTGAATAGGGTTATATTTAGAAATATATATTTATAGACATACATTCATACACACACACACACACACACACACACACACACACACACACACACACAAAATAACAACAAAAAAAGAGGTTGTAATTATATTAATCTGAAAAAGAAAGAAAGAAAATCAGTGGCAGGACTGACTCCTGAGACATCACATTTGGACTGAGAAACACAGAAATACAAGGCCCAAAGAAGGCACTGAAGGCAGGTGGATGACACTTCTTAAAACACTGATAGCATAGTCCTTAAAAACAAACTCCATGAGGAAATAAAATAAAGCTATGATCACCCTCTTGACTACCAGCTAAGACAATTTCTCACTGTCCTACCCGATAAGAAAGGACCTATGCCTACCTTAAGCTGCACCTGCCACTGATCTCCCACTGGGATAGAAGAGACACTGACACCCCAGCTGTGTGCTCCAGGTGACTGCTGACAGATGGCCACGCTCCCACAGTGGCAGGGCAGGGGCAAGGGACTGAAGGAAGCTGTGCACTTGGCACAGGCTTGCTGTGGAGTACTAAGCACACATGGCCGTACCTGCTTCTGGTGGCTGATAAGACACCCACAGCTAACAAGAGGAGACACATTCACTCCAGCAAGAGGCCAGTGAACAGTCAGAACAGGCCTGCACCGGTGGCATCTACTGTCCTCTCATGGCTATCTGCTGTCCTCCCTTCTTACTGGGCTGAGCCAGCAACGCAGAGGTTCACAGCTTCTGAATCCCAGGTCACCAGAGAGAAGGTGATAAAGGAACAAGAAAAATGTCTTCCAGCAGCAGGGCAGTCACTGTGTCACTACTGTGCTAACTCTCAGCCAGACCACAGCACATCAAAAGGAAGGAGCCACCAGAAGAAGCCTGAGAGACACACAGTAGTGATGGGAAACGGACTGTAACCCCACAGGTACTCAGATGCCCCAAGCCACACATGGGAAATCCACGGTGTTTTCCCACAAGGTCACGTGAATCTGAGTGTGCAGGTAGCACAAGAACCGTGGACCCAGGTCACTTGGTACAGGGATGAGAGAGGTTAACTAAACGCCTCTCCTTGGGGACCGCAGCTGTAACACTGATGATCAGGAAGGGCTGTCGTTAAGAACTCCTCCACAGTGTACAATGATGTCTGACACGCACATCCTGACCCAAACTGTTATGTATCTGGACACTGAGTTCACCCGGCTCATGAACCTCAGTGCAGGCCTTGAGAGGGGACACAGGGTAGTCCTGGTACTTTCTGTGGACAGGATCCAGCAAGAGCCTTGCCGGAGTTCTAAGCTAGGCCCCAGTCAGGCCTCTCAGGGTGCCTGCCCACTTGATGAGAAAACCTGAACAGCACAAAGATGAGCAGACCTTTAAGACAGATCACAGGGCCTAGATGTCCAATTCCTCAGACACCAAAAAAAGGTAGCCCAGGCCTCCTGCCCGCTGCCATCCCACCGCTATCTGATATGCAGAGAATGGGTATGAACTTTCAGTGATAGGGATATTGTAAACATTTTCCTCACACAGCACAAGCCCGAGGGTCACAAGCCCAGGATGCTCTCTCCCTGTTTCTGCTGGGGCACAGGCCAGAGCATGATAAGATGCCATTATTCCCAGTACTTTCTGAAGAGCTGCCGGCCATCCCAGCTAGCGGTGCTCTGACACTCCAGTGGAAGCTGAAAGAGGATGGAACTTTGAAGCTTTCCTCTCTAAAGCATCTCCTCCAAATGACATGAAGGGAGGAGGATGAGGGTACCCCAGGAAAAACAGAAACAACACACACCAGGCAACGAGGAGGTTCCAGCAAGTCCCAAGCAGAGAAAGCCACTCTGAACGTCTCAGGGTGTGTGTGTGTGTGTGTGTGTCTGTCCAAAGGATGGAAAATTCCTATACTTTACCATCGTGTGTGTGTGTGTGTGTGTGTGTGTGTGTGTGTGTGTGTGTCCCCCGTCCAAGGGATGGAAAATTCCTATACTTTACCATTGTGTGTGTGTGTGTGTGTGTGTGTGTGTGTGTGTGTGTGTCCCCGTCCAAAGGATGGAAAATTCCTATACTTTACCATCGTGTGTGTGTGTGTGTGTGTGTGTGTGTGTGTGTGTGTGTCTGTCCAAGGGATGGAAAATTCCTATACTTTACCCTCATGTGTGTATGTGTGTGTGTCTGTGTGTGTGTGTGTGTCCAAAGGATGGAAAATTCCTATACTTTACCCTCACGTGTGTATGTGTGTGTGTCTGTGTGTGTGTGTCTGTCCAAAGGATGGAAAATTCCTATACTTTACCATCATGTATGTGTCTGTGTGTGTGTGTGTGTGTGTGTGTCCGTCCAAAGGATGGAAAATTCCTATACTTTACCATCATGTGTGTCTGTGTGTGTGTGTGTGTGTGTCTGTCTGTCTGTCCAAAGGATGGAAAATTCCTATACTTTACCATCATGTGTGTATGTCTCTGTGTGTGTCTGTCCAAGGGATGGAAAATTCCTATACTTTACCATCGTGTGTGTGTGTGTGTGTGTGTGTGTGTGTGTGTGTATCCAAAGGATGGACAATTCCTATATTTTACCATCGTGTGTGTGTGTGTGTGTGTGTGTGTGTGTGTGTCCAAGGGATGGAAAATTCCTATACTTTACCATCGTGTGTGTGTGTGTGTGTGTGTGTGTGTGTGTGTGTGTGTGTATCCAAAGGATGGACAATTCCTATACTTTACCATCGTGTGTGTGTGTGTGTGTGTGTGTGTGTGTGTGTGTGTGTGTCCAAAGGATGGAAAATTCCTATACTTTACCATCGTGTGTGTGTGTGTGTGTGTGTGTGTGTGTGTGTCCGTCCAAAGGATGGAAAATTCCTATACTTTACCATCATGTGTGTGTGTGTGTGTGTGTGTGTGTGTGTGTGTGTGTCCGTCCAAAGGATGGACAATTCCTATACTTTACCATCATGTGTGTGTCTGTCCAAGGGATGGAAAATTCCTATACTTTACCATCGTGTGTGTGTGTGTGTGTGTGTGTGTGTGTGTGTGTGTGTGTGTGTGTGTGTGTAAGTCCAAAGGATGGACAATTCCTATACTTTACCATCATGTGTGTGTGTGTGTGTCCATCCAAAGGATGGAAAATTCCTATACTTTACCATCCTAGCCTCTATCCTAGCCAGAACTCTCACCACAGAGCTTTGTGCATAGGCAGGCACACCCGCTAGTGACTCCAAAGACCCTGGGCTCCCAAAGCCCTCACCTGGACGCCAGGAGCTACCATCTGGGCAGCCTGTGCTGCCTGCTGCTGCTGTACCTGGGGCTGCACCTGCTGCACCTGGGGCTGCACCTGCTGCACCTGGGGCTGCACCTGCTGCTGCTGGACCACCATCGGAGCACGGACCTTGAAGGAGGAAGGAAAAAGCAACTTGGAACCTGAACAGAGAGCAGAGCACCCACTACCTGTGTGGGAGCCTTAAAGAATGGAACTTTCAGAGCTGGCAAGATGGTTGGGTGGGTAAAGGTGCCCACTGCTAAGCCTGATGACCTGAGTTTGAGCCCTAGGACCTGTGTGGTAGGAGAGAACTGACTCCTGAAAAGTTGTCCTCTGACCTCTACACTCAAACTGTGGCATCCCCTCCTCACCAAAAAAAAAAAAAAAAAAAAAATTTTCTTTTTTAAACAAGAAGCCTCTTCTTGGGATGAGGGATGGGATGCAATGTCACCATGAGCTATGATGTCCAACTATTTGTTGCCTCATCACACGGGGTGGAAAGAAATCTCCCACACCAGCCTGCTCTGGCAAGAAAAAAGCCCTCCCATGCACACCAACCACAACCACAAGCTAAGCAACAACTTCCAAAGCTGAGCACACAGCCTGGCTGCTCAGTCCGTAAGAGTGATAGTGAGAGCCCAGACTCCACGAAGGAAAGCAGGCTAGCCAGATGGCAGATGGCTTAGCTAGAAAGATGACCTTGGGTGATGGAAGACAAACACACATAACTGCGGGATTAACATGTGAAGACACCACTGCACGTACAGGGCAGGTCCTGGCCAGATGCACATTGGGAGTTCCTCCTTACATCTCCAAGCTACCCGGCCCAATTCTCTTTGGCACCATGTCACAAAGTTCTGGTCCCAAAAGGCTGGTTCCAGGTAATAGGTGAATGACTGTACCTGCAACTCACAACCCTTCCAGTTGACTCTTCTTTACCCTGACCTTTAGTTCAGGTGAGATCTTGGTCCTATGACACTGAATGACTCACAGGTAGAAAGGCCACACAACCCGAAATCAGAAAAGATGCTCAAATTGCTTTTCTCATGGCAACTAGTTTTGCTGGCAAAAATGTTTTCTGTAAATGCTATGAGATTTACTTTATATCAAGATGCACATGAGGCAAGAAATATTAAGTTTTATATGAATATTGTCTCAGAAGTATGGTAGAGATGAGGCTAAAAGGGCTGGGGCTGGAGCTTGGTGGTAGACCACGCTTAGTTTGCATGAAGCTCCCAGGTTCAAGCCTGGCACCAACAGAAAAACAACCCACAGAACGGCTGATGGACACAGCATGGCCTCCCACATGGTGAGGTTCCCTCTTAATCTAACCGTGTGCACCAGACACGCCACCGACACTGCTGACCACACACAGCACCCTGAGAGATGCAGTGCTCTGCCACAGGCATCGGGTACTCACAAATTTCAGCTGCTGCTGCTGGGCAGCATACAGCATTGGTCCCGGGAGGCCTTGTGCTTGTGACACCAAAGGCTGGCTTTGTGACTGGGGAGGGAGCTGTGCTGCCGGTTGGCTCTGAGCAACTGGGGACTGCTGAGCCTGGGGTGGCGGCTGGTGATGCTGTGGATGATGCATCTGCTGCAGCTGCTGGGGCAGGGCCTGAGAAGGGGGAGGCTGTGGCTGCTGCATTGGTGGCTGCTGCATTGGTGGCTGGGCCTGCAAAGCTTGCTGCTGTTGCTGCTGCTGTTGCTGCTGCAGCTGCAATTGTGCCATCCTCTGCAGTTGTTGCTGTTGTATCTGAGGACAAAATAGTAACACCCAGTTAGCCTTGACCCCATGGAGCTTGGGGTAAGTGAAATGGACACAGCCTTCAGGAGACCTGCCTTCACCACCTCTCCTAATGGGAAAGCCAAATTCAGGACTCAGAGCTCTTCACACCAACAGTAGCTGTTTCAGACCTAAGAACAAACCAAATTTGTTCTTGTGTCCTGGCCACTAAAGGATGGTTCACAGATAGCATGATTCAAGTGAAACAGGTCCAGGAAAAGGTAATGAAGAACAGGCACCGTCCCAATAGCAGGCAGGCCTGAAGTTCAAGCAACTACAGTTGCTTGTACCTCTCTAGACAGGCTTGATGTCTCCCTCCTGCAGTGCTCAGCAGTCTGACCCTCATGAGGATGGAGGAACGTATGTAAGGCTGGACATAAAAAAAGTCAGCATTGGGAAAGGAGATTCCAAAGCCAGAGGAGGCCAGAAGATTGAGGAAGCCTCCTTGGTCTTTCTTCCCTCAATCAACACTTGCTAGGAAAATGGATGTGAACATGTCTAGATTCTGACTGTAAGCCACTTCTGACCAGCAGCACTTCTAGAATGACATACTGATGCCCTGCAGGACACTAGCTAACAATTTGATTCTACACCCAAATACTAAGAAACAAAACAGGAGCCGTAAGTGTCCTCAAAAGAAATGCCTGCTGTCGAGGTGTAGGTGAGCCCCAGCGCCACTACACACCCCTCTGGCCCTGCACTTTGCCTGGGCAAAACAGTAGAGCTGACCCTGGTGGTCTGAGTGAAGAACAGGAGAGAACACGAACACACACACAGACAGACACACGAACACACACACATAGACAGACACATAGACAGACACATAGACAGACACACGAACACACATACAGACACACACAGACACACACACAGACACACACAGACACACACACACAAACACACACACACAGACCCGGCCCTGCACCTAGGCAAAACAGTAGTAGAGCTGGCCCTGGTGGTGTGAGTGTGGGTGGCCCAGATCTAAGGACCTGAGAGAAAGGGCACTAACTCTGCAGGCTGCACTGGGTGGGTTGGCTGAGGCCGTGCTGGAGAGCTCACCTGGGTAGTCACAAGGGGGGAAAGCTGCCAGGCTGAACAACCCAGCTACCACCCAGGCTCAGAACCAGCGCTGTGAGTTGGCCCACCCCAACATCCACCTCATCTATGAACTGCTGAAGCATGTGAAGGGGACGAAGCTACAGATCCAAAACATCAGAATCTCCATGACACAGGACAGCATCAGGACATCCAAGAGGAGCCCCAGTGAGAGCTGTTGTCAGTGGTGTAGCAGATGCCAGAGGCCTCGATCCAGACCAATGACTCCAATGGCTCCTGGCAATAAACACTTGCAAGAAAAGATGAATGGACTAAAGGGTACACAGTGTGACTCAACGGCCCACACTACAGCTTCACAATAAGATTCTTTTGTTGGTTTGTTTTCTTTTTTTGTTATGGTTGGCCTTTGTTTTTTCTTTTAAATTTATTTTGGGGGGTAGATAGCAAGGATAGAGGGAGGATTTGAGGGGACAGGGAGATGAGTGGGATAGGAATGCATGATTCAAAATCTACAAAGAATAAAAGTTAAGGAAAAAAGGGAAAAGAGAAGCATGCTAACAACACAACTCAAGCGTCCTAGTTTAGAGAGCCCGCCTACTTCTTCCTGCAGTTGGCTCATATGCGTTAACAGACCTGCCACACAGTGGGTTCCTGGTCCAGAGTCAAGAGACCATCTGAAAGGCCTTCCTCCTGAGCTAGGATCTCCTTTCCCACCTGTGGGAAAGCCCACGCAGGGCTCGCTGAGCTCTTGGCTGACACTTGCTCCCAGGTTCAAGGACTACGGGACTAAGGCCAGCACAGCGACAAGGGAACTTGGTACCTGTTGTTGCTGGCTTTGGTGATGCAACTTAATCAGGTGTTGCTGCTGCTGCTGGAGATGCTGCTGCTGCACTACTGCTTGGAACTGTTGCTGCATGGCATTCTGTTGTGCCTGGAACTGCTGCTGCTGCTGCTGCTGTTGCAGTGCTGCCTGCTGTTGCTGGAACTGCTGCTGCTGCTGCTGCTGCTGCTGCTGCAATGCCACTTGCTGGAGCTGCAGTTGAGCTGGAGAGAGCATCTAAACTTAGGCTGTGCCACCCTGCAGGTGTCCCAGAGCAACATGACAAGGAGGGCAGCGACAGCCAGTGCCTGCAACAGACAGAGCTGCCACTGCCTGCTGACAGACAGACAGCTGCCTCTGCCTGCAACAGACAGAGTTGCCTCTGCCTGCTGACAGACAGAGCTGCCTCTGGCTACTGAACACTGTACTGACTAGAGACACATCAAAAAGGAAGTGGAGCTTACACTGATTAAGGGATTTAGCATCACGAATTCTCTCTAACAATCAGGGAAAGAAAAGGACCATGAGTCTCTAGGATGGAAAAGTAGTACTACACTATGACCGGAACACCTTGTACAAATGTCATAGGAACCAGGTGTGCTCTCCTTGACAGCAGTCACTTAGACTGTGGAAGGTCATGCGCTGCACGGCAGTTTTCTATTGTACTCCCAGGTTTGGTGTGAATATACAAAAAAACAACTAATAGTGCAGTAAATCTTGAACGAGTAAACTGTGTTAATAAGAATTGTATTTTGCCAAGCAGTGGTGGCACACGCCTTTAGTCCCAGCACTCAGGAGGCAGAGGCAGGCGGGTCTCTGTGAGTTCAAGGCCAGCCTGGTCTACAGAGAGAGTTCCAGGACAGCCAAGGCTACACGGAGAAACCCTGCCAACCCCAAAAATAAATAAATAAATAAAATTGTACTTCAATAAAACTAATAGAAAAAAATAACAGATAGGGACCGGGGTAACTGTCTAGTCCATCTTTTTCATCTATGTTCATACTTCTCTGGGTCTCACATTTACAGGTATGTCTCTTAAAATGTAATCAAGTATTACAGTCTACCTTTTATAGAAAAACTTGGGGATGGAGAAATGATTTAGCAGTTAAGAGAACTCAGCTGCTCTTCTGGAGGACTCAGGTTCAGTTCCCAGCACCTGTGGTTGGTAGCTACCAACTGTCTGTACTTCACTTCTAGGGGATCCAATGCCCTCTTCTGGCCTCTGTGGGGACAGACGGATGGACACACGGGGACACACACACACACACACACACACACACACACACACTCACACAATCTTAAAAAAAAATCAAAGCTTAGTTCATTTCATTATGACTAACATATTTCCAACTCTGCCCTTCTCTGTAAGCTGAACATGTAGAACATACATGTTAGACAGGCACTCTTACCACTGAGGCCTTGTCAATCATTTTTCTAAGCTTCTGCTTTTTTCTTTTGTTTTAAAGATCTATTTTAAATTGTGTGTGGAGGGGGGGTTGTACACAAATGTAAGTATATGCAGAAGCCAGAGGCATTGGATCCCCTAGAACTGGAGTTACAGGAAGTTGTGAGTCAGTCCATAAAGGTGTCAGAAAGCAAACCTGGGTCTCGACAAGAGCAGTACATGCTTTTAACTGCTAAACCATCCTTCCAGCCTCTGCTTTTTCAAATTGCCAGGGTTTTTTTTTTTTTTTTTTTTTTTTTTTTTGATAACTGTACTGGACTTTATATGTTGTTTGGCTTGTTTATGGCTTTTTCACTCCATTTTCCTATTGCTTTGAAATTTATAGTTACTTCCACTGTCTTATGGACAGTTTTCAACTTATTATGTATCATTCATACAAAGCTTGCCAATACACTCTCAAACTTTACACTGATTTAATGGGGGGCACATGCATACCACGGCACACGTGTAAAGGTCGGAGAACAACTGGTAGAAGACAATTTCCTCCAAAATGTGGTTCTAGAGGTTAACCTTAGGTCACCAGGCTTAGCAGTAAGTTCTTAGCAACACTTTAAATTCTTCCCCAAATCCCCACCAACACCAGTGCTAGGGACTGAAGCAGGGCTCTGAGGACTTCAGGGAGGTGTCTACTGCTAAGAGTATCAGCAGCTTCTATTTCTGGCACAACCTCTGACCTAGGCTGTGCCCTTTTAGGGCTAAATGACATAGGAGTGCCTGCAGAAGGCATCAGGAGGCCAGAGCAGGAGGCCACTGGCACAGACTTCAGGTGAGCCCAGGAAGCAAGGGCAAGGCAGAGAGATGGCAGGACGTAGAAGTGGAGAACCACTTCAGCCTTCAACTAGAGCCACCAGCAGACCAGCCCCTGGAAGCTGAAAACAGGATGTGGACCAACATGAGACTGGAGAGGGGGGTATGGACAGGATACCACAGCCTCTCCACTCAATGTCTGCAAAATCATTGGTTTTTTTTTTTTTTTTTTTAGATTTATTTATTATTATGTATACAGTGTTCTGTCTGCACATATCCCTGCAGGCCAGAAGAGGGCGCCAGATATCATTACAGATGGTTGTGAGCCACCATGTGGTTGCTGGGAATTGAATTCAGGACCTTTGGAAGAGTAAGCAGCACTCTTAACCTCTGAGCCATCTCTCCAGCCCGCAAAATCAATTATTTAAGACCAATTCTTAGGAGTGGATTACAAGACAAATTGCAAATCACAAAAGCATTCCAATCCCAACATTCTAAAGCAATCTCTTACTATAAACTAGCAAGTAATAGCCAGGAATGGGGGCACAAGCTTATAACTCAGCAGCACTCAGGAGGCGAAGGAACTTGCATTGAGCAAGTTCCAGGTCAGCCAAGACTATATATATAGTGAGACTTTGTCTCAAACAAATACCAATGTAGCTGACTGCAACTTAAGTCCCAGCCAGGGCAACTGCATGTAGGAATCAGGGCATGTCCTACAGAAAGGTGTGAGGAGGGCAGAACACCTCCTTCAAGAGAGGACAGCCCATTGGAGGAACGAATGACTGCAATGCACAGCCGAGATTGACCATGGGATAGAAGTGGCAGCAGATACCCACAACCTCAAGGCATGCCGTGTGGGCATAGGGTGCAAACAGTATCAATTATTTGTGTTCACAAATCTCAACAAATAGTTTCTATTTCACTAATAGAACACAGCCTTGGCAGGCAGTGGTGGCACATGCCTTTAATGCCAGCACTTGGGAGGCAGAGACAGGTGGATCTGTGAGTTGAAGGCCAGGCTGGTCTACAGAGAGCATTCCAGGACAGCCAGGGCTACACAGAGGGACTCTGTCTTGAAAAACCCAACCAATCAACCAAACAAACCACAAACCTCCAAATAAGCAAGTCTCTCCCCATGCTCCCAGCCCCAGCTAGGAGGCCAGCATTACTCACTCCTCTACGATCAGAGAAGGCTTAGCTTTTCCTCTGCATGTCCCGATATCCAGGACAGAGCTATCTGGTGCTCCTTGACACTTTTAACAAATAACACTTTAAACACAAGAACAGCATGCAGTGTCACCTGCCCAGAAGTACAGTACTCACTCTGTGGAGTTGCTGTAGATACCACAGCCATGCCATGAGGGGCCATCCCAGAAGTTCCAGGGGGTGGCTGCCCAGAGAGGGGCATTGGCTGTCCCATGGCACCAAGGCCACCCATCCCACTTAGGGACTGTCCTGGGCCCCGAGGCGGCATGCCAATCCCAGCTGTTCCTGGAGTGGGTCCACCAGTGAGGCTCTGCAGTGCATTCATGGGGTCTGTGGGAACACGAGGGCAGAGTGTCTGAGGATGGAAACCCCAACTCAGCAATCTCACAGGTAAATGGCTCCTGGGGCATGGATCCCCTCCCTCCTATGTGTTTGGCCATTTCAAATTCCCAAACAAGTAGGAGCCAGAGGCCTGAAATTCCCCCCAAATTCCTGAGGTACAAGACTCTGGCTATCGCTGGAACATGAGCTTCAGGACCAGGGAACATACTCCATGTATCAGCCAGCCTGTGCCAGTGTCCTACTGCTGGGTTACAGTGGAGCCCTGTGATGTGCACAGCTTCACTTCAGGTCACTAGCAACCTGATCCTTCTTCCCTGTCCAGACAAGCCCACAGCAAACTTCCAGAGACACCAGAGTATGAGGCTCTTCTTCCCAGCAGGCAGGGAACATGGTGGCTAGATGAGAGAAGCAGAGAGAGGGCACTGGCAGGCACTCCTAGGGAGAGCACAAGCAGGCTGACATACCAATGGTGTTCTATAGAATACCGCTCTAGTACAGATAGGAGGCCAGGAGCAGCACATCAAAGCAAGTAAGGGAATATGAGAGGGCTCCCTCCACAGAGTGCTGAGGGGCAAAGCCATGCCCACTAAGCCTCAGGACAGCAGGTGTAGGTCATAGCACTCGGGAGCCAGATGTCATCGTTACAGCAGACAACTGGGCAGTGCCCAGTGGGCTCCTACTTCAGCAGGACAGAGGCCAGGCATTCTCCAGGCCGTATGCTCTTGAGCAGCCCTGGGCTGCAGGAAGGGAGCCATTCAAGCAGAGGCAGTGCTTAGAGCTCCAGGTAAGCCACAGAGCCACGCAGTCTGCAGTGCTAGTGCACACTTTTCTTGGGGGGGGGGGGTGTGTTCTGGAGACGGAGCCCAGTACCTTGCACATGCTACGTAAACACTCTCCCACAGAACCTCATACCCTTTTCTGACAGGCTGAAGATCAGCTGGCCAGAGTGGATCTGCAAACTCCATTATGACAGCTCAGAAGGCAGAACCCAGAGTTCAATTCAATAAACACAATTCCCCTTATATGATAAACCTTGATATTAAAGATTTCTGAATTCATAAATAATTTTATAACTTAAGAAAGTGAGTATACCAGGCAGTGGTGGCGCATGACTTTAATCATAGCACTCGGGAGGCAGAGGCAGGCAGATCTGAGTTTGAGGTCAGCCTGGTCTACAGAGCAAGTTCCAGGACAGTCAGGGCTACACAAGGAAACCCTATCTCAAAAAACAAAAAAAGAGGGACTGGTTAAGAGCACTGGTTGCTCTTCTAGAGGTTCTGAGTTCAATTCCCAGCCATTACATGGTGGTTCACAACCATCTATAATAAGATGTGATGTCCTCTTCTGGCATGCAGGTATACACGCAGAGCACTCATATATAAAATATAAATAAATTAAAATGACAACAACAAAAGTGAATACAGTTGGGAATGTGGGGTTGTACATCTTTTGTCCCAAAACTCCAAGAGGCAGAGGCAGATCTCTATGAATTTGAGGCCAGCCTGGTCTATATATAGTTCTAGGATAGCCAGGACTACATAGAGAGAATCTCAAAAACATGCCCCCACATCCAAAAGAGAAAGAAACAGAGGAAGTGAATTCCCACAGCTATTATTTATGACATATCATTATGGGTTATTACACTAAAATGCCACAATAAAATGGTTCCTCTAGGAAATGTATCAAAGCCTTCTAAGTTTTTATGATCCTTCGGTTAAGATGGAAAAGCATTGGGGTAACTTCAGTCTACAAGAAAGCAAAGGGTGAAGAAAACCTGGGACAAAGCTCATCAGCTGCCATTCTACCTGAGATCTTCGGAACATTCCAGGCCAGTACGTGGTTGACTGCCCCCCCACCCCCCACCCCCAATGCAAGGAAGGCATGCACTATCTCATTCCTGCCATCCCACACTGGAAAACTTACCACTGACAGAAGCTTGTGATTTCTTGTTATCTACAGAGAGACACAAACACAAAACCCCAGTGTAAACAGTTTTGCACACACATATCCCTGGACAGGTCAGTTCTGCAGGTGTCTGACCAGGGGTCATTTGCTGAGCTGAACTGACCACGCATAGAAACAAGGCCAACAAAACCTAGAGCCTCAGCCCCAAGGAGCTGCTGGTACTCTAGTGAGTAGTGAGGAGAGCCTACCCCAGCATTGCTGCATACAAACAGAGTCTGGGAGCACAGGGGGCAAAGAAACTTGGGGTCCATCTCAGTGAACTGTTCCCAAGGCTAGCACTCCCTGAGCTTAGTGACTCTGGGCCTTTCCTTTCTCCTAGGTCCAAAGTCACAAAGACAGACAAGTAACAGGAATCCAGGCTGGGGCTAAAAGAACAGTGCTGAGGACTTGAGCACCTCCACTTCCAGCTTACTCTAGTGTGACGTCATCTCCATTTTCTAGGTGCGGGAACCGAGTTTACCAGACCCAGTCCCTACGAAAAGAGGAGTCCTAACAATTGGTGGTCCAGGGCCTCCTGCTTAGTCCTTCCACATGAGTATGTGGGCTGTGTGCATCCCAGGATACTATCCTAAGAGCTGGGGCATGGAAATCCAGGCCAGGATATCCAGCTGCCTGCTCTCCAGACCTTTTCTTCTCCTACACACTCTGAGTTCTTCCCAATACTCCAAAAAAAAAAGTAAGATTGGTGAAGTCTACCTTGCTGGACATTCTGGTAAAGACTTAGTGAGGAACTGGCCTGGAGTGATGGTTCAAAGGTTGTGGCTGGCTAGTTTTATGCCAACCTGACACAGCTGTAGATTTGGGAGTGGGGGCAGAGGAGGTTTGAGACAGTTTCTCTGTGTAGCCCTGGCTGTCCTGGAACTCACTCTGTAGACCAGACTCACCTCAAACTTCACAGAGATCCACCTGCCTCTGCCTCTCGGGCACTGGGATTAAAGGTCTGTGCCTCCATACTTGGCTAGGAACACACTATTCTGGCAGAGGACCAGAGTTTAGTTCCTAACACCCACATCTAGCAGCACACAACTGCCTGTAACTCCAGCTCAAGGGGACCTGATGCTTCTAGGCTCCATGGGCACCTGCACTCACATGTGCACAACCACATACAGAGATACACACACACACACACACACACACACACACACACACACAATTTAATAATCTTTTTTTAAAAGTTAGTGTGGAGTAGCCGGGCATAGGGGTGCACACTTTTAACCCCAGCACTCAGGAGGCAGAGGTAGGCGGATCTCTGAGAATTCCAGGACAGCCAGGGCTACACAGGGAAGGCCTGTCTTGAGGAAAAAAGAAAGAAAAACAAAGTTAATGTGAAGAAGTAATTACCACTGAGCACTGGAATTCACAGTGTCCTCCCTTGCTCTCAGTGACCTGACACTAAGGCTGTGACCCACTACAAGCTGCATTCTGTCCACAGCCTGGGGTTGGAGTAGGATGGGCCCATCAAGACAAGCCTGTCTGGGGCTTACACAGCTGTCAGCTGGAACTCAGAACTCACCAGCCCTGGTGCCCGTCATGGTCTGTGCCTATCTAGGAGTACTTGGTGTGCCTCTGTCTAACACAAAGGTGCCAAGAATCTGCCCCTGGGGGTTATGACAACCCATGTCTGAAAAGCCAGGGAGCCGCTCACCAGGCTAACACCACAACAATCCCCTCTGAATCAGAGGGGACAAGAGCTGAGGGAAGGGGCCCTCAGCACAGCAGAGAGGGAGCAGGGACTTGGGGGGCAGACTTCAAAAACTTCAGTCTCCTAGAGACACAGCTCAGGTCTCCTGGGATTAACAAAACCAACTTCAGTGAATAAAACCTGTTACAAAGTAAATTGCTCACTTAAGAACTACCCAGAGGCAAATGGAAATGTCATCATAAAAGGAGTGAGAACGGAAGTCCACTTCAGATCACTTTGGGGCCAACATTTCCATAAGTCAAAATGCACATTTTTGAGGCTGAGGCCTAGGAGGGTGGGGAGAGGCAGTGAGGAACATCCCAGAAACATGTGATGTTCTCACTCAGATGCTAAGGCCTGCCTGAGAGTTCCTACCACACAGCCACAATATACAGCCCCTCAAAGAAGCACAATCACCCCCAAATAGGAACTCTTACTTACGAATATCTCGAAAATGGATGATGAGTCGGGCCACAAGGGAAAGGTATTCATCCTAAAAGTGAAAAACAGAAGTACTTTAATCCTAAACTGAGAAGCAAAGGCATGTGACCCCCTTTGTCACTCCTGATGGCCCAGCCATCCAGCTGAGCTGCTTTCTACAAGCCTTGGCCTCTGGAACTGCCCGAGATGGCCACAGCCACTCACCTGGCTTCCTCTGGAATCATCTCTCACAAGGAAGCTGTCAGCGATTCCCCCCTTTAGAGGGACAGATTAAGAAGGGCGTAGAGAGCTTCCACCCCAACAAAGAGGGCACTTCAGCTAAGAAAGCCCATCGAAAGCTCCTCTTACCACAGGCAGTCAGTGTGTGTTTACAAGTGGAGTCCAAGGTCTTGACCCAAAGTCTCAAGGCTTGCACTATTGATGTGTTAGTACTTTTGCTTTTTGGAACAACGCTGTGGTGGCCTTTCTCCTGCTGGTGAGATAGGTATTTATACACAAATCTGTGTGTGTTCCAAATGAGAGATATGGTCCTTCCTTCTTCTGTAAAGCCCTTTAGAACTTCCATGATGACTGAGGATGCTCTTCTGTGAGTTGAACAGATTAGAGAAAAAGCAAAGCCCCTCTCAAATGTGAGAGCTGAAGACCACTGCCTGCAGAGGCCTTATCTCTGAGCTGCCCCATTTCTGAAACTGCCCAGTGGGGCTTGCCTTCCACTGATCATCTTCTGTGTATCTAAGGACACTCATGGGTTTTCTAGGGAAATAACTACTACTGAGTCTACACTGAGGCATAGAATAAAAGAGATGTCTGGGTTAAAACCTCATGCCATCCATCCCTCCCTCCACTGAAACGCCCATTCTGCCAGCATGGAAGTTCAGAAGAGCAAAGCCCTCAGTGTCTTCCGTTTGCATGGGTTGTTCTCCAAAGCAATTCTGGGACTGAGAAGGTGACGAAGGACAAGACAGAAGAAGAACACAGACTGAACAAGTATGGAACCTGTCCAGTTAGGACTGTCTACAGCTGTCATCCCTCATGAACTTCCTGACTCGGTTCATCACAGTACAGAGTAAGATGAAGGGGAAGCTGGTGAAATCTGTCACCAAGGGGTGGGGTCAGACAGCGGGAAAGGACGCACAGCTGAACAGGGGACACTAAAGAGGCTCTGTCAACACTCCCTTTCCAATGCCCCATCAATTTCTGACCGAAAGACAGTCTGCCATGGGAGGCCTGGTACCCAAAGTATGCTTCTGTGGTGAATGGGGAATAGGGATGTTTGAGGCCAAAGAGTCAGGAATGGAAACGAGATGGCCAAGATCCAGTGGAAGAGAACCTAGCGCCAGGCAGGTACATATGTGACTTTCTGTTAAAGGCCTGCACTGTTTTCTCCTGTGATCTTTAAAACAGTTTAGCAAGTTGTTTTTTTTTTTTTCCCTACTACCATGAAAGACATGACTGGAAGAAGCAGGTTCCAGAAGGAATGACCTACGTTTACTCAGACCCAAGACACAGTAGACGGAGCACAGGAGTACATCCCCAAAGTCTTTTCCATATATAGGCTGGGACAGAAGATCCAGTGCCTGGGACTGGCTGTGCAGCTGTACCATGAAGAGATGACCAGCACCACTTGTGGCCTACAGCAGGACAGTCATCAAGATCCAATTCAGCTTTATAGACCAGGGCAGAGGGGTGGGCACAGAGAGCAATTAGTTACAGGGCTTTCTCATATGCAGAGCATATTTTATGCATCTCCCAAAGGCTGGTCACCTAGGAACATGTTGGGTGTGTGGGCAAGCTGCCAAGGGGACTTTCCACAGGAGACTTCAGCTACTGTCACTGTGCCCCCCCCAAAGCTTAGCTGTCATTTGCTCCTTGGCTGCTCTCCATCAGTGGTGGACAATGGTAGCCAAACTGAACTTCCCACAGGTGTGAACATTCCTATCTCTGTTCAAAAAGAGAGAGTATGGCCCTTCTTTCATCGCCAGAGCCCCTAAAATTTCTAGGATGACTGAGGAAAGAGGCTGAGGGGCAAATAACTACCCTTTTCTCTTTACTCCTCCTGCCCTGACCATCAGCACAATTTCTTATGTCCAGTCTGCATCCAAGGCAGTTTATGAGACTATAAATAACAATCTCATAACTAGAGTAGATACAAAAATGATTAACACTGGCTAGTTTACAGAAAAATGCTGGAATCTTTTTTGTTTTGTTTTGTTTTGTTTTTCGAGACAGGGTTTCTCTGTGTAGCTTTGCGCCTTTCCTGGAACTCACTCTGTAGACCAGGCTGGCCTCGAACTCACAGAGATCCGCCTGGTTCTGCCTCCCGAGTGCTGGGATTACAGGCGTGCACCACCACCGCCCGGCCCAGAAAAAATGCTGAAAAGGCCCAGGAGCAGCTTGGGATGTGGCTTGGCAGCAGAGCACATGTGTGGCCTGAGCTCATGCACGAAAACACCCCCCCTCACACACACACACATATGACAGGAGAGTGGATGTCAGCCTCACAGGCTTTCAAAATACCCATCAGTCCTACAGAAGGAACTAACAGCAGCAGCCTAGAATGAGCTCCCACAAGACGTGAGAAGGGAAATGCCAGTGTCACTTGGCACTCTGCCCAAGGGCTCTGAACACAGTCACTCCCATCTGCAGAAGAAATGCTAAAGGTCAGATTAAGTCTTAGGGAAGTATCAACTATCAGGAACCAAGCAGCAAACAGCCTTTCCAAACATACCGTGCTATTGGGTTGCACAAAGAAAGCCTATCAAGCTTTTAAAACTGAGAAAATTCAACAGAAACAAATGAGTATCAAGTTGTTGGCAGAATACTATAGAAAAAAAATAATCTTTTAAGTGGTCCTCTTCTGTAGAGAAGGAAAAAAAAACCCAAAACTGCATCAGTTCTCAGTAGAAGAACATGGGCACAAGCAAGGCTGCAAAGGAATCTTAAACTTAACAGTAACCACACTTGGTCACTAATGGAGACTATCTGCCAACGATAGGAGAGGCCATGATATTCCTACATAACGTTCGTGGTTCTAAGATGCTTTCAAACAACTCTGTAAGGTTAATCTCAACTGAAAACATAGAGGGAAAATGTGGAGCTTTATTCATTATTTCAAAAACATGCTGTTTCATAGTTCTGTCCATAAAAAGATGCAAAAGCATGAAGCAAGGCAGGATAGTGAGTTCAAGACCAGCCTGGGCTACAAAGTGAGACTCTATCAAAAAAAAAAAAAAAAAAAAAAGAAGAAAGGCAGGCAGGCAGGCAGAAAGAAAACAAAACTAGCCAACTACAGACATGTGTGACCCTTCAAGAGAAAAGAGCCATGGGACCACCACGGGACCCAGAAACCAAAGCCTCTAGATCGGTAGTCATTTATTACACCAGACCCAGGACACTACTACTAATTCATCACCAGTTTGCCAATTACGAATATCTTATCAAAATGCATACAAAACGAGTTCTTTGTGACTGTTCTACTTCACACACAGAATGTCTATCATGCACTCACTCTGTAGTAACATGAATACTTCATACTTTATACAGCCAAACAATACCGCAGATATGGACACATTCTACTTATCTACCCATCAGTTAATAGGCATTTGGACTGTCTCTATTTGGGGCTTTAAGAAAAGTTATTACTTTAGTTTGTGTATGGGTATTTTGCCTCATGTATGTCTGTGCATCATGTACATGCAGTGCCCAGAGGCCAGAAATGGGCTTCAGATGCTCTGGAATTGGGGTTACCACTGTTGTGAGTCAACACATGGGTGCTGGGAATTGAGCCTGGGTCCTCTGAAAGAGCAGCCAGTGCTCTTGACCACTGAGTATCTCTATCCCTTGCACTTCTGGCTTCTAAAAATGCTAACATGGACATATCAGCATAAGTTTTTATCAGGATGTTCTCATTTATGTTAAAATATACCTAGGAATATATACATAGTGTGTTATTATTCTTTGAGAAATAACTATATTGCACTTCATAGCAGAGGCACCATTTTATATTCCTCCCAGCAATGTATAAGGACTCTGATTTCTCTACATTTTGTTAACATTGCTTCTTGTCTTTTTTGTTTTATTTTTAGATGGGGGTCTTGCTATGTCATGCTCAAGTGATCCTCCTGCCTCAGGTCCCAAGTAACAGGAACTACAGGTACATCACTACCAGCTATAACTTTTTTAATTCATAGCCATCATAATAGGTATGAAGTGGTATCTCACTGTGGTCTGGTGGTTTTTGTTTTCTTTTTCAGGCAGGATCTGAAACTATCCCTGACTGGCCTGAACTTGTGGCAATCTTCTTGCCTCAGGCTCCCGAGCGCTAGGGTTAAAATGTCATAATGTCATTATGTCCACATCTCAGTGTTTATTTTTAATTTATTTCACCTGTTATTTGTGCATGTCTGTGTGATCTGTATGAGGGCACTTCATGTCACTGCATACGTGTGAAGGTCAGAGGTCAACTTTCACAAGTTGATTCTTTCACTGCTTTTACCCTGAGCCACCTCACTAGACTTAACCATTAGCAGTGACTGTCTTGGTCATTTTATACCTTCTTTTGAGAAATACCTATTCAAACCCTTTGCCTATTTTTGAGTGTTGTTTACATAAACCAGACAGTCAGTCCTCGTCACATAGTACTTACATTTTCTGACAGTCTACAGAATGCAGGTGTTGTTTTTCAGTCTCTCCATGTGTCCGCTAATGCACAGAGGTTTGTATTTTAATTAACTGTACATGCATGTAGGCAGACATGCTATGGACATGCAAGGAGAGGTCAGAGAACCACTTGCAGACCTGGGTCTCTTCTCCCATGGGGGTGGCAGGGCCAGAGCAGAAGGTGCTCAGGCAGCAAGCAGTGCCTTCCTTTCCTGCCGAGTCATCTTGCCAGCCCTCAGGGCTGGTTCTGATGAGGTCAGAACTGGCGCTGCTTCTGCTGCCTGGGCTTCTGGAGTCATACCAGAAGGCTGCTGCCCATGGCTAGGGATGTAGCCCCGCTGACAGGACAGAGCATGCTCGATGCACAGAGCTGAGGCTTTGGTCACCAGCACTGCACAGCCTGGGCATGGTGACACAAGGTAAATGCAAGAGGTTCAGAAGATAAAGGTTGGGGCACTGGGCCTGGCAAGGTAGCTGGGGAGGGGATTGACGGAAATGACTGTCCACGAAGATGTGAAGTCATTTCCTAAGGAAATGTCCTCTTTAGAGTTGCCACAGCAACCAAGGAACACTGGGCAGCAGCAGGAACTGGACTACAGCAGATACACCAGTCCCTCTGCTGATGGTCGCTCAGATTGCTCAGTAAACACCCCAGACACAGAACGAGTAGAATGCACAGGCTTTTCCTAGTTGATGAGTATGACTTGGAATTTGTTGGTTCTAAAACAGTATGAAACTAACCAATGAGATCTGTATGTGACGGAACCAATTACTAGGAACTACAGGAGCATTTAAGACACTGTCACCATTACTGCTGCCCTAATTAAAAACAGAAATTTTGGTCGGGCAGTGGTGGCGCACACCTTTAATCCCAGCACCCCGGAGGCGGATCTCTGTGAGTTCGAGGCCAGCTTGGTCTACAGAGCAAGATCCAGGAGAGACACCAAAACTATACATAGAAACCCTGTCTCGGGAAAACAAACAAACAAACAAAAACAAAACAGAAATTTTGGACTTAGCTCCTTGGTAGCAGGAAGAACGCAGACCGTACCATGATTTCAGTACATAAATAAATAAGTCTCTTATCTGGCTTCTGCAAACATTGACCTATGTACCCCCCTCTTGTGCTTTTTTCCTACCTTTGCTTCTCTTTGTGAATGCTCGGATGTCTAAGCTGTTTTCTTTATGTGTAACTTGTGGACTGGTGCTCAGATGGAAATGGATTGACTGTGTCTATGAAATTATCTGTCAAATATGAACAGTCTCAACCAGAACAGAGTAGATACGTAAAAAATAATTGATTTCCCATAAAGGACCTTTTTCATAGATAAAACAACCAAATTAGAATGATACTAGGAAGGGGGACTAGCCCTTTAAGGAATGAGAACTTAGTTTGGCTAGTCTCTTAAAAAAAAATTGTTGGCCGGGCTGTGGTGCGCACACTTTTATTCACAGCATTCAGAAAGCAGAGGCAGGCAGATCTCTGTGAGTTTGAGGCCAGCCTCGTTTACAAAGCTAGTTCCAGGACAGCCAGGACTACACAGAGAAACTATCTCAATATATATATATTGCACTAGAGTAGGGCTGGCCTTACTTACTTAGTAGACCAGGCTGGCTTCAACTCAAAGAAATGGTCTACTTCTACCCCGAGTGCTGGGATTAGTGTGCACTACCATGCCCAGCTTTATTATCTTAAATTTATGCTAACAGTACACAGTATAAAGAACCTAACAAGCTGGGCCATGTTGGCGCACACCTTTAATCCCAGCACTCGGGAGGCAGAGGCAGGTGGATCTTTCTCTCTGTTAGTTCAGGGCCAGCCTGGTCTACAGGAGAGAGTTCCAAGACTGCCAAGGCTGTTGTTCACAAAGAAACCCTGTCTCGAAAAAGCAAAAAACAAACAAAAAACCCTAATGTATAACTTTAGAATTAATAATTCTAAAATTATCCTCTCTCCATGGGATCCTTTGTCTTGTATTAAAATTCTTCATATCTTACAAATAGAGAAAACTAGCAAAGTAACTCATTGGCCTAGCATGTAGAGGGTCCTGGGTTCAACCCTCAACAATGGGATTGGGGGGTGGGTATGACAAGAAACAGACCTTTTTAAAATTATCTTCACCAGGGGTTGGGGATTTAGCTCAGTGGTAGAGAACTAGCCCTGGGTCCTCAGCTCGGGGTGGGGGGTAGGGTGGAGGGATTATCTTCACCTAGTTTCTCTACCAGTCCCAGGCTCTTCGGGAGCCTTGGGTTGCCAAGTCCAAGAACCACACCACACACAACCAATCCTGAAAATGTCACAGAAATGGCATCAAGAAACCCTGGTCACAAGGATACAAGTCTCTTAAGAGGCTTGACGCCAAGCTCCTAAGGAACACATGCTTTGCCTAGAAGCACAAGGAAGGCCTGAAGAAGATGCACTGAAGAAGACACACTGAAGAAGATGCAGGCCAACAATGCAAAGGCCACAAATGCGCATGCAGAGGCCAGCAGGCCCTTGTGAAGCCCGAGGTGGTCAAACCCAAGGTGCCAAAGGGCCCTACCGCAAGCTCAGCCGTCTGGCTTTCACGGCTCATCCACGCCTGGCAAGTGCATTGGAAGCTACATAGCCAAGGGTTGTAGGCTCTGCCAACCAAAGCCCAAGGTTCAAACCAAGGCAGAAACCTCAGCTCCAGCTCAGGCTCCCAAAGGTACCCAGGCCCCCATGAAGCCCCATAGAAAAGGTTTCTGTCTGCCAATGTGAAGACAGATGGACTGGTTTGACAAACCTACACACTTGCAGATGATCAGGACCCCATGCTGTTTTTACAAATAAACTTGAGGAAAGATCTGTTAAAAAAAATTACCTTCACCTTTGCCTCCTATTGTTACTCGTCTCTAAAGAAGCTATAACTCTGATCTTATTTTATTTTTAATTACGTGTATATGTGAAGGGTGGTGCCCCAGTGCAGTGCCTGCAGAAGCCAGAAGAGGGTGCTGTCCCCTGTACCTGTATGCTTGCCAGGATTTCAAGGAAAGATCATTTCCTTCTTCCATGACTCGACTTTCCAGTTCCTCTCCTTCCTCATTCTCAATGCTCTGGAGTACGACCTTTTAAATCCCTTTCACAACTGTTCTAAGAGCCTTGGGAACCAGAGCAGGTAAAGGTGAAGTTGGGGTACCACGGTACCTTGGGTTCTCACTACAACCACAGGCACCTACTTCCACAGGGAACAGCGGGTAAAAAGAGGGCAAGCAACTGTCATTAAAAATAGACTTTTCGGGCTGGAGAGATGGCTCAGAGGTTAAGAGCACCGACTGTTCTTCCAGAGGTCCTGAGTTCAATTCCCAGCAACCACATGGTGGCTCACAATCATCTGTAATGAGATCTGGCACCCTCTTCTGTATATATAATAAATAAATAAATCTTTAAAAAAAAAATAGATTTTTCCAGGTGTGGTGGCATGCACCTTTAATCCCAACATGTGAGGACAGAGGCAAGCTGGTCTCTTTGAGTTCCAGGCCAGACAGAAGCTTCATGGTGAGACCCTGCCTCAAACAAACAAACAAACAAACAAAACGAAAGAACAGAGATAGATCAGTCAACATTGCTCCCACGAGCAACTCTTCTCCAGCTAGTAGGGGCCTGCTGGTGGAGTTAGGGATTTAGAGAAGGCTTCAAAAGAGATCACTGAGGCACCACTGTAAAAACCAATGACCAGGGGGCTGGAGAGATGGCTCAGAGGTTAAGGGCACTGACTGTTCTTCCAGAGGTCCTGAGTTTAATTCCCAGCACCCACATGGTGTCTCACAACCATCTGTAATGAGATCTGGCACCCTCTTCTGTGTACATAATAAATAAATAAATCTTAAAAAAAAAAATATCAATGACCAAGGCAGAGTGAACTGCACTGGTGAGGGGCTGATGAACCTCTGGGTACCTTCTTTTGGGAGCTAAGGTTTATTCATCAGCCACTAGAAAGCTCTCTTGAGATGGCCAGTCTCTGTGGTGGAAATGCAACCTTCACTGGACTCCCTGCCCACACAGGCCACTACTGATCACACCAAAAGGCAGAGGCAACTTCCCTTCCTGACCCACCGCACTGGCCTTAGACTTCCCACATACAAAAGATGCTCTAGGACTTGAGGACTGGAAGTTCCAGCTCTTCCTCCAGAAACACAAACAGTGACACAATGAAGTCTCAGCTATGTCACTAGTGATACTATGTGAAGGTCCTGTAGTAAAAGCCACGCAAAATCATGAGTGAAGCCTTTAATGGATCTTCCAGCCCAGCCCAGCCTGCCCCCTCCAAAAGCAGTCACAAGAAAAGGCAGAAGACAGACCAGTAGAAGTACCCAGCTAGACAATTCCAACCACCTCAACTCCAGACTCACAGACCCAGGAGAACTAGATAAAGTGTTATTCCTTTAAGCTACTAAGTTTTAGACTGGCTTGTCATGAACTAAGACAATAAACAAAGCTGAACCAACAAAATTTACATTTTAGAAATAGTTGGTTCAACTAAATCTTTTTGTTTGTTTGTTTGTTTTCTTGTTTGTTGGAGACAGGGTCTTACCATGTAGCCCAGCTGTCCTGGAACTCACTCTGCAGACCAGGCTGTCCTTGAACTCAGAGATCCACCTGCCTCTGCCTCCAGGTGCGGGGATTAAAGGCGTGCACTACTATGTCTGGCTTCAATTAAGTCTTTACCAAAATACCTTTAACTGTAGTAGATGTCTTTGATCCCAGCACTGGGAGGCAGAGGCAAGCAGATCTCTGTGAGTTCGAGGCCGGCCTGGTCTGCAGAGCGAGTTCGGGACAATCAAGACCATGTCTCAAAACTACAGTGCAGTGGCAGACTGCTCTGACTGAGTCTCTGACACAAGCAGCACCACTGCAGAACAAAGGGCGAGCTAACCAATAACTACCCACCCTGATACCTGCAAATGAGGTGATCTATGTCTCAATACATAAACTATCACTTAAAACACCCAAGGGTAAAAATGGACATCTCACCACAGAATGTTTACACATGGATGTCATTACTGACCAGACAAAAACCGATCAGAGGGCTGGAGAGATGGCTCAGAGGTCCTGAGTTCAATTCCCAGCAACCACATGGTGGCTCACAACAATCTGTCATGAGATCTGGCGCCCTCTTCTGGCCTGTAGACATACATGCAGGCAGAACATTGTATACATAATAAATAAATAAATCTTAAAAAAAAAAAAAAAAGATCAGAACCACAGTGACGGTACCAACGGCTGCAGTAACAAAGACAAGGACAAATGAGGAGGGGGAACAGCCTTGGGCTGCTGCTGGACTTCACGTGGTACAGCTACTTTGGAAAAGTTAAATAGTACCTATGAGTCAGAGACTCAAACCCCAAGAATGTAGTTTTTGTTTCCCCAAGTGAAATGAAATAAATCTACATAAAAACTAGTATTTAAAGTAATTATTCCACAATGCCCCCCAAATGAAAACAACCCAAATGAACACTGATTATACCAATATACAGAAAATGATGTTAACATAATTCAACAAAGAAAGAGATCAGGGACAGTCATGATGGCACATGTCTTTAATCCCAGCACTCAGAAGACAGAGCAGGTCCTATCTCTTGAGGCCAGCCTAGTCTACTGTTGTGGAATTATTATTTTAAGATGTGTTACATTTGTTCATGCTGTGGAATATTTGCTTTAATGATACAAAGATGTGCTGCAGTTTTTTTACATTGCATTTGTTTAACTTTGTGAAGCTGTGTTACTTTGCATTTCAAAAACACCTGATGGTCTAATAAAGAGCTGAATGGTCAACTGCGAGGCAGGAGAAAGGATAGGCTGGGTTGGTTGGCAGAGAGAATATATAGGAGAAATCTGGGAAGAAGAAAGAGCAAGAGAACAAGGAGAGGAGGATGCTAGGGGTCAGCCACCCAGCCAGCCAGGGAGTAAGATGCAAAAAGTAGATAGGATAATTTAAGTTAAGAAAATCTGGCAAGAAATAAGCCAAGCTAAGGCCTAGCATTTATAAGTAAGAATAAGCCTCTGTGTATTTATTTGGGAGCTGGGTGGCGGGCCCCCAAAAGAGCAAAGAGCAAAACAACCATGAAATCTTGTCTTGAAAAACAGAATCAAGCATGCAGTACAACATGGTTAAAGTAAGAACCTCGACAAGATTATGGTAGGTGAAAGAAGCTGCAAAAATCATTATGATTGTTTATAAAGCAAGGTCAAATGGAAAATCCACAGCAATAAAGTAGGTGAGTGGCTGCTGTGGTTAGAGGGAAATGGAGCAAGACTGCTAATGCGTATCAAGCTTCTGTAAAATATAACATTATAGTGCAGTAACTGTCCACATGACTCAGAATATCCTAGACAGCTGAATTATATACCTCAAATGGATGGATTTCAGTTCCTTAATTCGATCTCAATAATGCTTTTATTATTGCTGCTGTCGTTGTTGCTGTTATAACAGTGACGACCACTGCTACTACTGTTTCTGGGATTGCCATTTCATAATTGGTTACTACAGCTAGCACAGTGGAGACCCTGGCAGCAAAAGTAGCTACCACAGTTAATCTTTCATTCTATTGGGCATGACAAATTTAAATCAAGTTATATACATTTTGATTGGCTTTGAAAGTTATAAATTTACAAACTCAAGTTCCATTTGCTTTTGGGATATCATCTTACAGGACTCCAATTTGCAGTAAGGCTTGTTAAGGAAGGGAATGGCTCAGTTGCCTTTAGCCTACTGGCTATGGGTGGGTTAAGAGTTCTGTTGGTCTTTTCTGTGTCAAACACACAGATTGCAAGCCCAGCACCACTTAGAGATCTTTGGCAACAGTTAACTCTGCAGCTCTCACACAACTGAGCCTGTATGATAATGAGTATTCAGAGATGGGTAATACCTGGGGGGCGCTCACCAACCTAAGACAGAACGCCTGTGTGGCCTGGACAGGTGTCTTCATGATGGACGGGTAAGGTGACCTGCTGAAGTCCCACACAACCTAAGTCAGAAGCTCATTTTTTAGTAAAAGGGGGGGACCTGTAGGGCCCTGGCCCCTGGTGTGGGTAACTGTTGCCTTGCTTGCTGACCTTGACCTTGATATCCTCCCTATGCTAATTCCCTGTGAGATTCCACCCTCCTGAATGCTTAAGGGATGTTCCTTGTCTGTGTATCCAGCATACTGGGTGTTAACAGATTAGACGCAAGCTTGTAAAACATCAGAAGTCAACTTCTGCCCTCCAGGGTTCTCCCATTGTGCTGTAAGCCTGTATTTAAGACTTCCTCCCTCCTTCAATAAAAAAGAAGAAGAGGAGGAGGAGGAGGAGGAGGAGGAGGAAGAAGAGGAAGAAGAGGAAGAAGAAGAAGAAGAAGAGGAAGAAGAAGAAGAAGAAGAAGAAGAAGAAGAAGAAGTAGTAGTAGTCAAGATCATGATGGGGAAACCCACAGAGACAGCTGACCGGTGCTAGTTGGAGCTCATTGACTGACTCTGGACTGACAGCCCGGGAACCTGCATGGTACTGAACTAGGCCCGCTGAATGTGGGTGACAGTTGTGTAGCTTGTTCTGTTTGTGGGGTCCCTGACAGTAGGACCAGGACTTATCCCAGGTGCATGAACTGGCTTTTTGGAGCCCATTCCCTGTGGTGGGATACCTTGCTCAGCCTTGATACAATGGGGAGGGGCTAGGCTCTCCTTCAACTTGGTATGCCAGATTTTGTTGACTACCATGGGAGGCCTTACCCACTCTGAGGAGTGGATGGGGGTAGAGTGGGAGGGAGGCGAGGAGGCGGGAGAAGGGGAAGGAGGGGGAACTGGGGTTGGTATGTAAAATGAAAAAAATTTTAATAAATAAATATATTAAAAATAAAAATAATAAATAAATAAAAGAACAAAATGTTATGTCATACTCCCACAGAGCCATCCACAAGCTCTTGAAACTTGTCCCCCCATGTACATGTAAACAGAAACACACTTCAATTTCACTTCATGTCTGCCATTTTTTTTTTTAAGATTTATTTATTATGTATACAGTGTTCTGCCTACATGCATGCTTATAGGCCAGAAGAGGGTACCAGATCTCATTAAGGATGGTTGTAAGCCACCATGAGTTTGCTGGGAATTGAACTCAGGACCTCTGGAAGAACAGCCAGTGCTCTTAACTGCTGAGCCATCTCTCCAGCCCATTCCTGCCATTTTTGCATCACTTTTTTAATGGATTATTTATTTTTTTAATGGATTTATTTGTTTGTTTGTTTGTAGATGGGCTCACTTGTAGCCCTGGCTAGCCTAACTCAATATGTAGACCAGGCAGGCCTCAAATCCACCTGCCTCTGCCTTCTAAGTGCTAAAGATTAAAACCATACACCACCACACCCAGCTTTAAATTAAAATTGGGGGGCAGGTAGGGTGGAGATGGGAGTTGGGTGGAATGGGTAGGTAATGTGCATGAGAGTGTAGGTGCCTATGGAGGCCAGAAGGTCCCATGGCTGTCATGAACCAGCCTCCATGGGTACTGGGAACTGAACTTGGGTCCTCTTCAAGAACAGTCTGGTCGGTATTGCTGAGCTGTCTTCCCAGCCCCTTGTTTCACTGCTAGCCTCCACTTCTGGGAGCTAACAAATTAGGAGAGAAAGTCACCTAAAGGCCATGGTGCTGCACCAGCCAGGAAGTCCTTCTACCAACTCCACCTGGGAAGTTCCAAGCTCAACTTTACCAAACATTGCCCACCTCTCTGAACAGAAGAACCAAAGAAGAATGGACTCCTGTGCATCAGGGATGTGCAGGCTCCAGGAACATGAAGCCAGCATCTCCTTCATAGGAGCAGTGGGGTCCAAGGAGCTCGCTGTAGGAACCACAGGGCTGACTACAGACACCGGATAGGGTCAGAGGCAGGGCCTGTGGACACAGTGCCCACCCACGAGTCTCGCCTACTCCAGAGTGCTGCGGTGAAGCCAGCTGTATCTGAGGTCAGCAAGCAAGCACTCCCCTCTCCAGGATCCAGGCAGAAGGGCCTCACTTTCAGCAACTCTCCCCTCCTGGAACTGCTCTGCTGGGGACTTTGGCCAGCAGGGTCTTACCCGGGTCTTGGCCTTCAGGAACACATGACTCTCCATATCCTTGCTAGATTTACTGTGGGCCACACCAGCTTTCCTCATGGCATCCTCACTGAAATACAAAAGAAGAGATATTGACATACACTAGCAGGTCTCCCCTTGTAGACAGGTGCTGTCCTGGGGAAGCCAACCTGGCCACGTGCTGGCGAAGAATGAAGGGAGAGGCTCTCGGCAGAGCAGTCGGCAGAGCAGTGGCCAGAGCTACCCAGAGCTACCCAGAGTAAGGGCAGGGCCACGAGAAGGGGGACAGGAAGGTGATTACCAGAAAGAAGAAAAGCCCCTGGGCAGGAAAAACAAATGGACTGTCCCACGAGATTGCTGAGATCATTGTTAATTAAAGGCTACTGGGTGGCCAACCAGGCCCTACTTCTGGGCTGAGTATGCTGAGCCCCTACCCAGCTCTCAATCTGAGTACAGCGGGGCTGCAGTTCTAGACTCCTCTCTGTAAAATGAACAGTCCACAGATGTCACATCCCATCCCCCCAAAGGCAAGAGTCTCTGTAGAACAATTTTATGTTTTCCTAACAGGGCCAAAAAGACCAGCTCCAACTTCTACTTACTGAGAACCAATATAAAACAACAATCAAGTATCTAAAGTACATCTTGTACACAGATCTAAAAGGACTACCCTAGTAAAGGTTCTCCTTCACACTATGAGGGGCCAAGAAGAACACATACTGCCTCCCTCTACCTGTACACACACATGGAAAGATGGCTCAGTGGTTAAGAGCACTGGCTGCTCTTTGAGAGACCTGAGTTTGATTCTCAGCTCCCACATGTGGCTCACAACCACCTGTAATCCCTGTTTCAGGAAATACATCTTCTCTGGCCTGAGGGCGCTGCATGCATATGCACACATTCATGCAAGCAAAACACTCATACACATAAAGTAAAATAAGAAAGTAAGTATTTTCTAAAAAGAAAGAAAGAACAGGTATGTGTATGTTAGAAAGAAAGCAGTGTATTAAGTTGGGGCCTGGGGCCTGGCTGCTCTGCTCTGCTAGTAGCCTGACTTCTTGCAGCGCTGCGCTTGCTGGTAAACAAATCAGCAAGTTGGGGGTCTAAGTTTGAACTCAGTCAAGTTAGTACTCCAAAGTATTCTGACCTCCAAAACACAAACCAACTCAAGTCTACTTACTGAAGAACAGGTGTGTGGATTACAACACTTCACCTCTGAAATCACAAGAAAAGCACAGGTAGGAATATCAATGATGAGATATACCGAAACATCGTGAGTGAAATGGCTCAGCAGATTAAAGCAACTACTACACAGGCCTGACAACCTGAGTTTGATCCCTAGAACCCAGAAAAGGGGTGGGAGGAAAGAACTGGCACCATAAAGCTGTCCTCTGACCTCACATGCATGTCATAGCACACACTAGTTAATAAATCAAATCCAATGTAAAACACCACATTGCTAAATCTACTAACAGGCATATCTGAAGCTCTGGCCTCCTCTATCTACTTCTGAAGCTCTGGCAGACAAGATGGCAGCAGCAGGTGCTTGCTTGCAAGGTGTGGAGCAGACATATGAAGAGAATGGATCCTGGAGCTGCAGAGACATGACAGTGATGGAGTATAACGGCACCAAGAACCAGCCCACAGGAAGTGTGGGAGCAGACGCAGGCAGGAGCAGGCACTGGAGACCCAGTGCAAAGGGGCCGAGGCTGCAAGGCTTCCACACTGGGAATGGAAACATCACCTGGTAAGTGGTAAGATCACTGAGATGAAGCAGACCTGTGTTCAGAAGCATGGGTTATACACTAAATAACCTGTAAGCCCCACCTGCCCAAGGAGCAGGTCACTTCCTGGGATTCTGGGAGTTGTAGTTCTCGAAAAATAATGACAAAGCTTCATGGGAAAAGTACAGTGGCCTATGGGTTTTGTCCATAAAAGTCCCAACAACACAAGTCACAGGGCCATTCAGCTGCAAGTTCCAGGGAGTATTCCTGACTAATTTCCATCTTG